>NC_000076.6:119676749-119904249 GCF_000001635.26 Mus musculus | reverse complement strand
TTCTTGCTTGAAAGTTTATTTTAAATTGGTATATAAATCTCAGATATCAAAGCATAAGAAGAAACAAAGAGCAGAATCAATTCGATTTCACTTAAAAATCATAGCAATTATAATATGAATGGAGCCTAGAACAAAACAAGAGAGCCAGAAATCTGGAAGCTGTTCCATCATTTAAGGTTTATAGATAAGTGTGATGTATCCACAGACCCCAGGGCTCACGTCTCTAGTAAATCACACAAAATCCTTCTTCAGTCTTCCCACATGTGGCTCAAGAAACTCAGCTTTTACCTCACCTAAGTCTCTAAAGTCACTTCATTTTCAACGCTGAATTGGAGGTCTCTCTAACTTGATGAAGAGGGATATTGATTTTCCCTCCGTGCAAAAGCTATGGAGGGAAAAGACTTCCCTGTAGCGCTTAGGCACATAGCCCGGAGCTCTCGCATGGTGTTTTTCAGACACTGTGGCCTGTGCTAGTTGTGGTGAGGCCCAATCCTGTTGAGTCCCTGAACATAACCAGAGCTTGCCATTGCCTAAAAACCAACTCCTCCCACTCTGTGGCTTTTCAGGAAACACTGAAGCAAAGCAGGAAGTTGCTACAAATAATCTTTCCCTTAATATTGCATGCAGGAAGAAGTATTCCTGGGAAACCGCTTGCTATACATGCACCTCTTTGTTGACGTTCAGCCATGTTTATTTACTGGTAGGCATGAGAGACCTTCAAATACAACAGAATGGCAACTGTGCATTGCGAATGAAGGCTTCAGCACTGAACACACAAATCAAACTGCTCGTTTGACTCAGTGCTACTAGAGAACTCTGCAATCCAGTCACATGCAGAAAACTGGATCAGCTCTCTGGAGAAAAATCCTTAATATGTACTGGCCATAATCAGTAACGATTCTATTTATGAAGTCTAGAATGCTTTTACTCACACGTTAGCCCTTTTCTACAGGGTAACAGTGAAATGATTCATGCTTATTCTTGTCTACTTTATGGTGAAACAGTATTTAAACTGTTTCTTCTGATGTAGGGTGTCTGCACAGGGATATTCTGCCTGAAGAGAAACAAACGAGCCAAGGGAGAGAGAGGGCTCTGACATTTAGAAGTCTTCAGCTTCTAGTTGATCTATGTTTCGGCCATTAGTTTTGGACAGTGTGGTTTCCTTAGAAATGTTATATTTGGTACAGACTCAAGACCAGTGTGAATATCTGCCACAGACTCTGCGGAGCCAGTTGTGACAATAGAGGGTCTTGCACACTTGGGTAGGAGGTGAACTGCTCATAGGACGCAGTCTTGGCAGAGAGTCAGCTGGCTCAGAGTCTTTGCTCATTAAGATGTTCTATAAACACCTAGTGTCTGCAATGTACTCTTCTGCCTGCTAGAGAGACAAAACAAAAAATAAAACGTGTCTTTATGTCACTTACACTGTAGTGAGGGACCAAGAAAGAAAACAGTAATGCATTTATAAGTTTCAGACAGTAGTAAGTATTATGGGGGGAAAAGAGAGAGAATCTCTAAGGGCACACATGAGAATGGCATTATTGGCAACCCTCCTGACTCTCATCTTGAACTTTATTTAAAAGTTATTGAGGTATTTTGGTTAGCTTTGTAAATACCTTCTGATTGCAATGTTTGGAGACATGACTGTTGGGGGCTTTCTGGATGCCAACAGGAAAGGGCTTGGGTGTGGTGGTCCCTGCCCCTCATTTGCCCCGCTGCCTGACTGTGTAGTAAAAATATTTGTACAGTGGCATCTCCTGATACTGGTGACAGTCTCACTGATTGAACTGTCCAAATTCAGTGAC
Source organism: Mus musculus (assembly GCF_000001635.26). Classification (NCBI taxonomy): domain Eukaryota; kingdom Metazoa; phylum Chordata; class Mammalia; order Rodentia; family Muridae; genus Mus; species Mus musculus. The sequence continues at coordinate 119,902,444 of NC_000076.6, read as the reverse complement.
AAAGGACAGTATCTGCAGCCCCAGCCCTTGTGTGACATTTTACACTTGGAGGATTCAGCAGACTACTCATTTCCCATCTGGTGAGAATCATTCATTCTTTTGGAGAGGTTCATTGATAGAACTAAAGAGGTGAAGTCAAATCAGGTTGAGCAAAAGGCCTTCATGTGCCTGAAAACTGATACAGCTATTAAATCCAGCGCCAAAGTCACACTAGATATCTGCTGGAATAATGGAAATTTAGGTCAATGAAGCATCAAACTGTATGAACAACAATGATATGGAAAATGATAAATAGAGACTTTAATAAAGACCTTCAAACTTGTCCTCTTTCTGTGACTGAAGGTTGCCAGTTCTCCATGATGTCAAAGACATGACAGTTTTTCCTCCCAGATCTGGGAATTGAGATGTAGACCCTTCCTGGATGTACCCTAACAGCTCCACTGAGTACATCTTGTTGGATGGGGACAAATTTTAGGCTCTCAGTCTCATATTTACATGTCTAGCCCAAACCCTCTAGATGGGACAACAAAGAAAGATTGACATGCAATCATTTATGAACATATCAATTAATATCTTTTCTAATAGTCCACAAATGAAAAAAATCACCCTCTACAACTTTCTGTGACCTAAATCTAGGTGTAGATTTAAGACAATTTTCCTGAGTTCCCCAAAGTTTCTGAAAGCTGGAAGAGATGCTATTTTGTAGCTTTCCACATCTGTCAGCAGAACAGGGTTCTTTATGGTGAACAAGGCAAGATTCCCTGTGTGGAAGGGAGGCAAGCCAAATCAATACAATAACTGCAGGATGTGGGGTCTAATACAATGTCCCATCTCTTTCCTTTACACACAATAGACAGATATGATTAAAAAATATTGTCTTTAGGGAAAACCATAAACTATTTCAAAACTTGTCAAATTCAAAGTATGAACAGATTTTCACTAGTAATTTTGCACAATCTTTAGTTATCCCAATTCCACTTCACCAGTAGTCTGTCAACTTAAGGGCCTCAAATCAAAAGCTTTCTTATAAAGTCTCATTTACGGTATCTGTTAGCTCAAAATACCTTTGAACCTGGAACCCATTTTATCTTTGAAATAAGATTCAAACTTTACTTCCTTATTTATTACTATTTTTTTTTTTAGAAGGTTATCTTTGAATGTATCCCTTCAGTGTCCCAGGACCAGACATCTCATCTTTTATTACCTTCACTGAAAATCTACAAAAACTTCTGAAAGTCTAAAAAAAACCACTTTTGCTTTTATATTTTATGCCATAATAGGCACTATTAAAATGAGAAGTACACAAATAATATTAACAACGCAATTCCTTTCATCCAAAGCAAAGGCATTTTGCTCCTGAGAGCTTCTCGATACGCCGCCTTCTTTATGGGGAGCCAAAGAAGGGAGATGAAAGGCTTCAATGAAAGATCCATATGACTTGTGATGGTAGAGTAATTACTATACTAATTTTGAGTTTATGTGGAGATATTGGGTTTTGAAGTAAATTATAAATTATATTTCTGTTAACATTCAAAGTAATCCTTTTGGTACAGAGCAGTGCTATCTACTAGGCCATCAGCCTAGTGCAGCCCACAAGACAGAATCTTACCTGCTGGATTTGTATTTTAGATAACTTTCTTTTTTATTATTATTATTATTATTATTATTATTATTATTATTTTCATTAGGTATTTTCTTCATTTACATTTCCAATGCTATCCAAAAAGTCCCCTATACCCTCCCCCCACCAACTCCCCTACCCACCCATTCCCACTTCTTGGCCCTGGCGTTCCCCTGTACTGAGGCATATAAAGTTTGCAAGACCTATGGGCCTCTCTTTCCACTGATGGCCGACTAGGCCATCTTCTGACACATATGCAGCTAGAGACACGAGGCTTTAATTGCCATAAAACACCTGCAGACAATCTTAAGATGTTCTTTCTGACCTTATCCTCTCATTCTACCAAATCAAAGAAAACACTAATAGGAATGGTTAAATTCAGTGGTCACTACTGGGTCACTGGGCCTATGAATATACCTTTCCTTGTAGGCTGACACCAGGACATGCCTACTCTGAAGGAGCCAGTGAGGTTAAATGGCTCTGGGACAGCACCTGCCTTGGGAGGCATCTCTCCACAAAGACCAGAAGGTTGTTGACAAGCTAAGACTGTCTTCTTATGGAGGTACTGCTCACTAAAGATCCCTGTCCTGCTCAGAGGGCGACGATAATACCCCGAGGGAAGTGGGATTGGAAGGGGAACACAGGAGGAGAGAGTGGGAAAGCTGCAAAATTGAATCCAGCTTAGTCTATGGACCACTCTGGGGTTTTCAATGGAACCTTCTGTGAATCGCAAACACGTCTTTACCAGGTCTCTTCCCCTGTCTGTTTTCTCTCCAGGACTGTTCAATAGCAAAGATGGACATGACAGGAGAATCGTCAAGATTTCTTGATGCTAGGTTACGCCTCTTTCATGTAAATGACTTCTTGCTAAGGTTCTGGGGCTATGCCCTTCGTATTCCCAAGCAAGGGCTTACAGGTAATTTAAGGTGAGAGAGCAAAGCAATCTTAGAGTTCTAAGAGTGCTTAAGTCAGCCCTGGAGGAGTTTAGGAAAAAGGTATTTTATGTGTAAGCAAGCAGTAAGGGATGACTAAACATTGTTTGAAAGTTATCTAAAATACGAATCCAGTCCATAAGTAAGAGTCTGTCTTGTGGTAATTTAGATTCTCAGTCCGCTGGCTGCTCTATCTTTCTTCTCTTGGATTGTTTGAAGAATGGAGAAGATTTTGAAGACATGTTCCCTCTGGCCCTTTGTCTATGAGGGATGAGCAAAAAGAGGGTTTCTTCATGGTCAAATTCCATAGAAACAACAATAAAGCCTATAAGAAATTTGTAATTCCAGTGACTTTTAAATCACACACACCTTGGAGAACAAACGTTCTGTAATGAAGAATCACTTGTGTGATAGGAAATAAAAGTTATGATTTATCAATTTACCAACCCAATGAGTAATGTAGAAACACGGTTCGGTGACTTAAAGAAAAGGTCTGTCTCTTCAAGTGAGTTACAATTTAGTATGCAACATTAGAAAATCCATAGAAGGACATCATGGACAACAGCCTTTGGTACTGTGACCACATGCCTGCAATAACTACATGAGAGAAGATAGTTATATTTTGACTTGTGGCTTCCGAGGTCCCCGTCTTGGGCACTTGGTTCCATTGGGTTCAAGCCCAGGAGAGGGAATCCAGGTACAGAAGGTCAAACATCTCACATTCTTATCGAACATGAAGCTACAGTGTCCTTCCCTAGTGGGCAAGGGCAGTGGGAAGTCTCTTCTCTCATTCTAGCTGAGGAATGCCAGTTACCAACAAAGATACAGAAGTCAAGGAGAGGGTGATACAGAGCTGACGTCACGGACCTTCAAATACGGTACTTTCTTACGGCTGTGAACACAGCTCAGACATGGCTGCTCCAGTTCTTCCAAATGTGACCAACACTAAGAAGGATGTTTCATGTTCATGGAATGGAACAGCAATCTTGACACTGGGTGATGCCAACCAATTGCACATTGAAATGACTTCAGAACCATTAGTGTAGCAAAATAAGGAGATACAATGTATGTGTGTCTCCTTCTAAGCTGTGAACTCTCTTAATAGACCCTAAAGCTTCAAGCAAGACTAAGCACATTTACAGGTGGCTCTTAGAAGAGCAAATAGGAACCAAGAGCAAAGTCTCCCACAAACTAGCCTCATCTTGTTCTTATTCAAATGCAACAACCCTCCTTTCACCCACAGATTGGCCAACCTCTTCAGCGTAATAGGAAACACCACTCTGTCACTGCCTAAGAACTGCAATTACTCTATTCTAAAGTCCTACAGCTTAGCTTAGTTTAATGAAATATATAAATAGGGTTTAAATGAATCTTTAAAGCCTGTGAATGCCTTTCCCCCAGCTCTTAAGTACAGGTGCTTTCATAAACAGTTTTCTAATTATCAAGTTGAGATTGTATTTTGGATTTCCTTCCCTCTTTAATTTGACAGTGTACATGTTTTTACGCTTTCATGTCTCAAACACAGAAGCTTCAAAATACTGGTTTTGAGATAGGGAATTGTTAATCTATTTTTCACAATTGGCTTGTATAGAAAAACATCCTTCATTGTCTTACAAGAACACAAATCACATCTTTCCAAGGAAACCAAGCCCCAGAGGTTTGGAAGAGCCATCCAACAGAAAGAAGCAAAACGCAGTTGGAAGAGATGAGAAGACAGGAAGAGTTCCCCTCCACCCTGCCCCAACACGCACCATCAGCATACAGTTTTGTTCTGACAGGCACTTCAGTAAAGAAATGGAGGTGTCCATGAACGTCATCTTGATGAAACCAGACGCAAGACAAGTAAACGACAGTGGATATCAATTCTAATCATTTTGCAAAGGGCTCTGCAGCGGCGGCAGGTTGCAAGATGAATCCTCGTAGGTCGGCAAGGTTGCCTGACCTAGTTTTTGATTATTGGCTGTATCAGTTGCATAGAGTTTAGTCCGTGCTCTATGAATAACACGGGTAACCAGGCTGGAATCATTTAGGACCACCAAAATAACAGGATTCAAAAATAAGTAAAACAGCTGAAATATCCAACAGTCTGGTCTAACCTGGGATGCTCTGTCTCCTCACAGCCAATGCTCCATCGGGCGGCTTTGTCTGGCTGGCAGATTTAGTGTAGGGACTCTCATCTGCAAAGGCACAATGAAGGGTGTGGTTAATTTCCATCCAGTTTCTAGCCTGGCGAAGACCTGTAATGGTTTGCAATCCTTCTTCCAGAGAGAGGTCATAAGGGGAGGAGAAGAGTTGATGACCCGAGTCCTCCATTTGGGAGAGCTTTAGGATGAGTGCGGATGCTCTGAATGTCAGCTCTTTCTTGAGAATGAGGGACACCATTCTCAGGTACCCCTCAGAGTTGTAAGGATCGAGAGCTAAAATGTACATGGAGACATTTTTTTTTTAAATGGCAGGAAGACTGCCTGCCAGTAGGCACATCAATCCATTGCCTGTCATCTAGATCCACCGATAAACAGTGGATGTATGTAACAGGAAGATAAAGACTGAACAAAATGGCCCAGTGGACACTAAGAATAATCAGGGGGAAGAACAAAGGAGAGAAAATGCAGTATTTCAGAGAAGCAGATGAAAGAGCGTTAGTACTGCAGGAGGATGAAGATAACAGTTAGTAGGCTCTTTTCAGGAACACAAGCAGGCATCCAGGGCAAAGCAGAGGGGTGGGGTCATTCCAAAGGTAAGATCGGAGAGGCAAAGAAATGGGGAGGAAAGATGGTTTTGGCAAAAGGAGATATGTATTGCAATGAGCTGTTCCATTCTTTTTAAGAGTGGGTTTCAAACAAGCTGCAGAGTGACATAAAGAGCGACCAAGAAGATGGAGGGTTCAAAGCTTCATGTGAGTTCATGTGGATGTGAGGGAAAAGGTTGAGTGTCTGAGACACGAGGTGCCAAGATGGTAGAGGAGACAGTCCACTAAATTATAAGTCAAGTGATTTGTTTCTGATTGCTTCTGAGTTAGGATCATGAGTGATGACACAGGAGGGCTCATGCTAGTGTTAGGAGAGTAAGGAACGATGCTCGATGCTTAGTTTTGGACCGAAGCATCCCTGTGAATAGTAAAGGAGACAGCAGGAGTAAAACCTTCAGGGTCTTAAGAACAAGATTGATATAGCTTGAGAAAAAAAAATCATGTAAAATAATTACCCAGCGCATTCTGTCAAGCTGGGTGACACAATGACACATCTTCCCATGCTGGGACATGTTTGTTATCACTGTCATTGTTTTAACTGGAAATCATTAAAGGATTAAAAGGAATCATATCACACATGGCAAACTATTAAATATAACAAGCATTTAATTCAGCAGCAAGGTTTATCATCGGAGGGGCTGCGCACATTAATTCTCCCAACTAAGTGGTGTGTGTTTCCATGGCATAGTGCTCATTTCTTCTCTGGGACGTGCATTTCCTGGAAATGATTCATGATTTCGTCATAAAACCCGAGCAATGTCTTTATAAGCAACGACAAAAGGAAAGATTAACACGGCGGCGATGGCAATTAACTTAAAAAATGGCAGGCACGTTGTTTCATGCTCATCTGCCATTGATCACACAACACTTCAATTTTTTTTCCAACCATAACAAAGCTAGCAGGTTTAGAGTACCGAAAGAATCAACAACATCATCCGGGCCACTTCAGAAGCAGCATCTTAGGACCTGAAGTGTTCTCAGTGCAAACACGGGGCGGAAAACTATTAAATATCACAAAACAGATCTAAGCATTTCGTCACAAAAGTGGCCACTCGTCCCACTGTCCACTCCCATTGAAGAGGCTAGTGAGTGTCCCATATTGTTAGTTTAATAACCAGACACCCTGCTTCACACAACTGTCATTCAAACAGGCTGGTTCCTTGCAAAAGTCTGAGATTCTTTGTAAGATTGTTTCCATACTGTATCTCCTTCCCTTTAGCCACAATGTGGCAACTGTTCAGTTACAACGACAGAGCGCTGAGCCAAGTGGTGCCCATCACACTCCAAGTCAAGAGCTGCGATTCTAGTCTTCAGTTTTCAATGTCAGTAAGAGGAATGTGGTGTTGGAGTTTCTAAAAGGGCAATAGAGATTTTCCCAGGAGACTCTTGGGTTATCATCTCCTCTTCCTGCTCTACTTTAAAGAGACCATTTTTTTAAAAAAAGAAATTCACTTAGTTTGCATTATAGAAGTAGTCAACCCTGCTACATTGTTTTCTCATTTATATTTGAAAACTATTTCCTCGATTTAGGGCCGAGATCCTCTAGTACAAATGTTGGAACTGTATGGTAGTTGGCCACCTAACCAGCATATGCAGAACCATTCCCAACCCACACCATCCCTCCCAGAATCAAGCATGCCTCTCCCAGGCACAAGAGAATGGAAATATTTATCCAGAACATAAAAGCTGTGTTATGTCGAATAGTCATAAGGGGGAAATTCTATATTATCTAAGAATAGGTCACCAGAGATGCAATGCATGATGAGAACGAGGCTGGCAACACTTGTCATGAGCATCATGGAAGACTCAACAGCAGAGATGCCTGGCAGAGCTTGCTGCAGTTGCTAGGAAACTACCTGAGCAGTTACCCCTTCACCTAAAATGTGCCAGAGGCACCGTGGGCCTTCAGCTCTTCCGCACAGAGTGGACTTCCGCTCTCTCTAGGTGGTTGAGTGAAACTCAGCTCAACTCCAACTCGGTAAATGAAAAGTGAGAAAAGCCACAGGACGAGAGTCGAGGCTCTGCCCTAGGACACTGAAAGGCAAGAAAGACAGTTCAGATTTGGTTTTGATCTATTTCTTTTTTCAAAAAAAAAAAAAAAAAAAAAACCAGACATTGATGGTGTGGGTCCCTCCAACAGACAATGATGGTGTGGGTCCCTCCAACAGACAATGATGGTGTGTGTCCCTCCAACAGACAATGATGGTGTGTGTCCCTCCAACAGACAATGATGGTGTGTGTCCCTCCAACAGACAATGATGGTGTGTGTCCCTCCAACAGACAATGATGGTGTGTGTCCCTCCAACAGACAATGATGGTGTGGGTCCCTCCAACAGACAATGATGGTGTGTGTCCCTCCAACAGACAATGATGGTGTGTGTCCCTCCAACAGACAATGATGGTGTGGGTCCCTCCAACAGACAATGATGGTGTGTGTCCCTCCAACAGACAATGATGGTGTGTGTCCCTCCAACAGACAATGATGGTGTGGGTCCCTCCAACAGACAATGATGGTGTGGGTCCCTCCAACAGACAATGATGGTGTGGGTCCCTCCAACAGACAATGATGGTGTGTGTCCCTCCAACAGACAATGATGGTGTGTGTCCCTCCAACAGACAATGATGGTGTGTGTCCCTCCAACAGACAATGATGGTGTGGGTCCCTCCAACAGACAATGATGGTGTGTGTCCCTCCAACAGACAATGATGGTGTGTGTCCCTCCAACAGACAATGATGGTGTGTGTCCCTCCAACAGACAATGATGGTGTGTGTCCCTCCAACAGACAATGATGGTGTGTGTCCCTCCAACAGACAATGATGGTGTGTGTCCCTCCAACAGACAATGATGGTGTGGGTTCCTCCAACAGACAATGATGGTGTGTGTCCCTCCAACAGACAATGATGGTGTGGGTCCCTCCAACAGACAATGATGGTGTGGGTCCCTCCAACAGACAATGATGGTGTGGGTCCCTCCAACAGACAATGATGGTGTGGGTCCCTCCAACAGACAATGATGGTGTGTGTCCCTCCAACAGACAATGATGGTGTGGGTCCCTCCAACAGACAATGATGGTGTGTGTCCCTCCAACAGACAATGATGGTGTGGGTCCCTCCAACAGACAATGATGGTGTGTGTCCCTCCAACAGACAATGATGGTGTGGGTCCCTCCAACAGACAATGATGGTGTGTGTCCCTCCAACAGACAATGATGGTGTGGGTCCCTCCAACAGACAATGATGGTGTGGGTCCCTCCAACAGACAATGATGGTGTGGGTCCCTCCAACAGACAATGATGGTGTGGGTCCCTCCAACAGACAATGATGGTGTGTGTCCCTCCAACAGACAATGATGGTGTGGGTCCCTCCAACAGACAATGATGGTGTGTGTCCCTCCAACAGACAATGATGGTGTGGGTCCCTCCAACAGACAATGATGGTGTGTGTCCCTCCAACAGACAATGATGGTGTGGGTCCCTCCAACAGACAATGATGGTGTGTGTCCCTCCAACAGACAATGATGGTGTGGGTCCCTCCAACAGACAATGATGGTGTGGGTCCCTCCAACAGACAATGATGGTGTGTGTCCCTCCAACAGACAATGATGGTGTGGGTCCCTCCAACAGACAATGATGGTGTGGGTCCCTCCCATGGGGAAGCCTGGAAAGTGTGTCATCCTTGTCCACTGTGAAGCGTGTGCACATGCTATTCCCTCCTCCTCATCTTCATCTGTGTGCATAAAGTGAATATTTAAAAATGGCATGATAGAACCATGATAGAGTAGCATAGACTCTACTTTACACTTAAAATTTATTTGTGTGTGTGTGGGTGTGTGTGTGTGTGTGTGCGCGCGCGCATGCGTGCCATGAATGTCTGTGTGTTCATAGAGGCCACAAAAGGGATCTACGGGAGTTGGAATTTCAGGCAGTGATGAGTGAGTGACCTGACAGAGATGCTGGGAACCACACCCACTGGCTGCCACATCTCTACAGCTGCCTTAGATTTACCTGTGAATCAGAAAAATCTAAGAGGAACACCAATACAATGAAGTGCTCCCCAGTATGGTCCTAAAAGGAACCTTGGGTGTCTTTTAAGGTAGATATGAATACTTTCCCTTTGGTGTATTAGGCAGGCAACCACTTTCAAATATAGAAATGAATTAAACATAGATCAAATATTCAAGCATATGAGTCCATAGCAATTCTAGAACAGCAGCTACAATAGGCATTCATTGATACTTTCTCGGTAGACTATGACATCATAAACAAATGTGTGAGTACACTTCCACCCACCTCTGTTTTTCTGTCTATTTCTTGGGGAGGGAAATCTAGGTTTGTAGACTATCCCAGTTAAAGTCACATCATTATCCAAATGTGATTAAGAGAGGACAATCGATTGTGACAGTCCAAACTACTTTTTCATTTATGGTTAGTACCATGGCATGCTAGAGAGATGTGACTGGTTCTAAAACTGATATTAACTATTCATTTTCTTTCACATCTATTCAGGTTTTTGGAATGATTTGTCAAACAATATTTATCTGTTAACTGGTTTACATATTCAATTGAGGTCTCAAGTGGCCCACATTACTTTTGATTTGCTATGGGATTAAGATGGCTTTGAATTCTGGATCTTCCTGCTTCACCATCTGAGTTCTGGAATCACAGATGTGCGACACCACACCCAGAAAGCCATCTTTAACGTCATTCTTTTGAATAACATAGTTCTGACTTTCATGGCACACTCAACTTTGTCACTGACAGAAGATCCTATTCACAAGGGATCCTTTCAAAAAGTCACCTTGGGGCCCAAACAGATGTTTAACCAGTGAGTTACTGCTCGCTGCGCAGATGCTGAAAGGGAAAATAAACGTTACCTAGGGTGTCAGAACAGCCAGCCTTCTCTCATGACATCTCTGTAGCTACATAGTCACTGTCCCACATGATGGCCTTCCACTGTCACAGGGGTTTGAATATTGGCAATAATGAAGAACAACAAGGGTCCTTTGAGAGTCACCCCAGGAGGCTGGACAGATATACCCTCCAGTGACACAGAGAATCAACATGGTGACAGACGTTCAGAGGGGCTTAGTTAAGCATGCCCTTAAACAGAAGAACACGAAACTGGGTGGGGAGACCATCTGGCCCTCATGTCTTAGGGTTACTGTTGCTGTGATAAAACACCATGATCAAAACAACTTGGGGAGGAAACAGTTTATTTGGCTTATGCTTCTTCATACATATTCATTATTGAAAGAAGTCAGGACAAGAACTCATGCAGGTCAGGCACCTAGAGGCAGGAGCTGATGCAGAGGCCATGGAGAGAGGCTGCTTACTGGCTTGCTTCCCTTGGCTTGTTCAGCTGGCTTTCTTATAGAACTCAGGACCACCAGCCCAGGGATGGCCCCACCCACAGTGAACTTGGCCCAGCCCCGTTGATGACTAATTAAGAAAACACCCTACAGGCTTGTCTGCCTACAGCCTGATCTTGTGGAGGCATTTTCTTAATTGATCACCCCCAACCTTGGATGACTCCAGCTGTGTCAGGTTGACATAAAACTAGCCAGCAAGCCTTACCTGTCACTATTTGGCCAGAGTACTCACGTGCAAAGCACAGGAAACAGTTTACCTGGTCTCATCTCTATTTCAAGTGAAGCTGTTGTTTATCAACTTGAAAAGCAAACAGTAGGCATCTAAGGGGGAAAGCATCACAGACAAAGCCTACGCTGGAGAAGGGAGGATCATCACACAGTGATAAGTGGGCTCAGGTCCCTCACCTTATCATATCCTTCAAGGACTGCCTGGCATCAAATGAATGCCATTTCCTGGATCTGAGCTTCTCAAAACTGGATGTGACCATGGCTCAAGGCTACTCTGGCACTCATCGGGGTTTTGTTGAAGAAAATAACATTTCATTTCCATTGGCTGAGACTAGTCAGGCCACGCTAAACAATTCCTAGCAACTAATTATGTACCACTGAGGCACCGGCTAAGCCTGCAGACCCCTTACCTTCATGATTAGGAAAAAGAGATGTTTGATGCACTTAAACATGAGACCATTTCCCAGCAGTGGGAGGCAGGCAGCTCATGCTGCAAGGCTCACGTGTGCCATTACAGAGACAGAAGCAAACACCGTCTTCCACAAAGGAACACAGCGAAACCCACTGTGAAGGAAGGAATCGGCCCACTGAACGCTTGTGAATTTTAGCGCCTACTATGTACAAAGGAAAGTTAGAAGTGAAGAAGAGATAACAGACACATAGGAAGAGTGGCATTTGCAGAGTTCTCCTTACTTCCTGTGGTGCTTGATTCTCCTTAGAGAGGGAAACCAAGCCTGTGCGTAAGGGACGTGGTGGAGGGGGACACGGAAAAAGAGAGAGTCACCATCATGGCTTGCAATCTGAAAAGAGAAAACTAAGCCTTTTGCCTACATGTACTGTAAATTTTTTTTTTTTTTTTGAGCTGTGGTTGTGTAGATCTTGCTCCTGTTGCCCATGAACATAGCATGGTTGTTTCTTTCTCTTGTGCCCTCATCTTCCGATTCAGCTGACTACAATGGTGGTTTGATGAACTCCTCAAAATCTTAAGCAAGATTTCCTGGAAAATACCTTTGACAAGATCTGGGTGATAAACCTGGGTGACTTGAGTCTTTCTCTTCTTGTTTAAGTGATGTGGACAGTGGACTCACAGGAGCTAAAGTCCAAGCTCCAGGAGATGACCCAGTATCTCTACCATCCACACTCACTCATCACTGTTCCCAATTAAAACAGCTCTGTTTGGTTTGGGACAAGCCAAGGCTACCCTGTGCATCTTCCCATGGACAGAATGCTCTGTCGCTCTCTTAGTTTACCCAGGTTTCAGCCATATTGCTTAGGCAATGTGGAGACAACAGCCAAAGATACCTACTGGCGATGTACCATTAAGAATGACTCCTTTGTCTCCTTCACTAACCTGATTAAGCAGTCAACACAGCTAGTTTTAAAGCAGAAGGGAACAGAGATGAGCTGAATTTGATGGTAGGAGGTGAGGTTAATATTCTACTCCATCACGGTCTCTCTCCTATTAAGGAACGATTTTCTCACTCCATCCACCTCCTCTCCCTCCTGCCTCTTGTCATTTATTTCACATCTGCATGACATTAACATCCACCCTGACTCTGCAGCCTTCATTAGAGTTGTGTAACTCAGAGGCAGATGTGCTTTGTAGTCTTATGGGATCAGGGGCTATACTTTCAGACATTCAAAAGAAAAAAAACAAAAAAACAAAAACGCAGCCTCCAAACAGCACAGCTTCATCTTAAAAACAAAGGTAAAATGGAACAGGGAAAAGCCATCAAGACCTCAACACTACACAAAGAGCTAGAGGCAAATGGGTAAAGCTAGGACCAGGGGAGGCGGTCTGCTCCAGGGAAGGGCAGAGCAATTGGTTGTCCTGTGCCAGATGGTTTGCCCTGAAAACATGCTTAGAGGTAGCATTATATAAACTCAGCTGGTTATATTTAGGAATATATACATATATATATATATGTATATATATATAATTTTAATATGTTGCATGTGTGACCAAAACTCCAGGTGACTCGTGAGCTCATTAATGCCAAAAGCTCTGCTCCTATTGGTATGTCTGTCATCAAGTCCTGCTGACTTCACAGGCAGCAAGAGGTCACACGTGTCCTGCCTCATCTGATGATATACCTGAACACCTACCAACAAGTTAGTAAACTGACACCAGTAACCTGCATAGGCCTCGTTAGGCCTCAGGGATGGTGACTATCAACTTGATTGTAGTTCTTTAAATGAAGGTAGGACTGCCTAACATTCTAGAGTTTGAGTGATTTCTGCTATCTCTTCATTCACTCTAAACTTTTCAAAAGTTCTACATGGGTTGAGTTACAGGACTGGGGTTTAATTCTGATCAAATTGCCAGCAAGGATTATAATAATAATAACCATTTCTGTCCCAAGACTAAGTAGGATTGAGTTATTGGACAAACATGGAAATTCAGTCCCGCTGCTGCTGGGGCCAGGGGCAAAGACTTCCTCACACTGTCCCCACCTCTTGCCCTTTCACACACAGCCACATCACAATTATCTCAGAGGTGGGAAGGTCTCCAACATACACCCTCATCTTAGAATGGGATTCATGAATAAAGAAGACAGTTGCAACCCTGGACATCTGGTAGACCGCGTGGAAGTGGCCTGTGGTAACCCTACTCCTTGATATTGCAAGAGACCTTTTGGAAGAAGAATCTCTCTAGCCGGGTTAATTTGTAAGTCCTTTCTGAAATTAATGAGCATGAAATTGCACATTTTCAGCCTATGGCACTTCTATCGCTAATATGTTTGGGCCACAAATGAGAACTCCTTGCTTCTTAATGTAGTTTCCACTAAGGAGAGGAGAGCCACAGTTGTGCCTCTGCAGACTTATCTCATCAAAGAACCAACATTTCTAAAGGGCTGGACTCTCCCCCGTGAGACCCACTTCCTTTAGTCTATCAGCTCTTTCTTTAATTGCTTATATTTAGCACACATTCCCTGTCCTTTGCATGTAGTAAGTACCACACACTTCAAGCTTTTGACTTCTCAGTTAGATGATTCCAGATGGCAAGCTCATGATTTCCCACAGTTAAATGAATACTCAAGGAGTCAATAGATTTGCAGTAGAATGAAAGTCTGATGGAAAATATGAATTGCCTCAGGGTTGCTCCTCTGGGCTACTCAAAGCTGCATTTTAAAATGTATGTCTAAGCAGCGCATCATTCTTTAGGAAAAGAGGGATTCACGATTCATCTCCATTAATACAAACAGGTTTGATCCAGCTTGTGAGATAGCTCAGTGGTGAAGGCCTTGCTCCCAAACCTGGCAACCTAAGTTTGATGTCCGAAACCCCACCTACCCACATATGGCAGGTGCCCTTCCCAACCAAATAAGTAAATGAATTTAATAAAACACCAGGCACTCACTCTGTGCCAGCACAAATCTAAGACCTTGCTAGGCAATTGGATTTTCTTTTGTCATGAGAACTCAGTTCGATTTCAAATAGCAAAATGTCCAAGTTTATTTTACCAAAGAAATGTTGGGCTTTAAGAGATAACTTGCCATCATTTCTCCTAAGCTGTATATTCCTTGGTGACTGACAGGGAACTGCTCTAATACCAAATCCTAGGGCAGTGTGGGTATATTAAATGCCCTATCCTGTGAGTACCTAGCATTTTATCAGTAGTCACATAATAGCACAGGTACAATGGCCCTACTGATGTGGGGACATGAAGCTTGCAGATAAACTTTTGTGCCCAGGTTTACTATGCAACAAAGGGCACAGACAAAACATTTTACACACACGGCGTGTAGATCTTCCTTTTGAGAATAACAATATGCTATTTAGCAAGCTTCCACACACTCCCATGAGAATTCTTTTTATGAGTATAAAGGGATGCGCCCTTGCACAGTGTAGCAACAGCTGTGAGTATTCTGTGTCACTAAATGTCACTGATAAATGCAGTTGGGACAATGTTTGATGATCTGAAATTTCAGTTTAGGAAAAAGAAAGAGTCATCTCACTAAAGTTTTGGATCTTACATCTTTGTCACAAAGATGTCATGATTTAGTTTATGATACAATATTCTAGGATCTTTCCAGTACATAAAACAGATCTTTTGAAAGAATACCTTTTAGCCAAGAGGCTTGGAAATTTTGAGAGATGGAACCTGTTTGGATGTATGCCTCTCATTATTACTCTGTCCTGCTGCTCTCCACTGACTGAGCATTTGTGAGCCGTTTCCCACAAGTGGTTTATAATCTCTATGTGCATAAATACAGGATACTCTCTTTTCTCCTTTAATATTCTAGACATTACCATTGTCCATTCCCAATGCCCAAGGCCTGTTGTCCACTGTTCATAGCCTATTGACTATGGTATTTCAAACCTTTCACTAGGGTTCCTGGAGCCAGAGGTGTGAATACATCTTAGATCAGGTAATGTCCACCTAAGGCATGGACAGTGTGATGTCTACTACAGGCATGGATAGTGTGAAACACACCAAAGGCATGAATAGTGTGACATCTATCACAGGCATGGGTAGTGTGCCATCTACAAAAGGCATGGATAGTGTGGTCACAAGGAGGTATGACCCATTCTCTCCTTTGGCTCTCTAAGTCTATCTCATCAATCACATGGGATGCAGAGCAGGAGATCTGTAGCTCAGTTGATGACTTGGAAGAAGGGCATGCAGCCAACTCACTGAGTAGACTGCCTGGGCTCCATTAGACAGCAACTTCACAGGGATCATTAAGACCCAGGGTGATTAATACCATTGTCATGTTACCCCCAAATCGTCATCTCTTGGTTTTGGATAACTTCAGGACATACTTCTAAACATATTTTAATAATAATTTTGTTTTGAAAAGTTTATGATTCAGGCTAGAGAGATGATGGCTCTGCTACTCTTACAGAGGACCAAGATTTAGTTCTACGAATTCACATGGTGGATGAAAACTGTCTGTAACTCCAGGGCCAGGAGATCTGACATCTTTTCTGGCTTCCATGGCCACCACAGACACACAGACACACACACAGACACACACACAGACACACACACACAGACACACACACAGACACACACACAGACACACACACACACACACGATGCACATACATACATGCAGGGAAAATACTCACAAGCATAAAATAAAAAATGTTAGGAAGAAAAGAAAATCCCCAAATTTACACCCAGTTTCTAAGAGTGTGACCCTGTCATGGCATGTCACGTTAGAACACATATTTGCTTGTCCAGCTTCGGGAGGGGTGGCAGAAATTGCATCTAAGGCCCCAAGAATAATGCATTTCACACACTGGAGTTATCACATATTTTTCTTCGTTAATTCATCTCTAGGTCAAGCCAGAGCAGATGACTGCTTGTCAAACAGATGACATGTATTTTTAATACACGATTAAAGCAGGGTTTACTCATCTGTCAGAAACAAGGCAGCCTGGTTTCTGTTATTTAAAGCCATACTTTAGATACCCTCTGCTTTTACAGTAAGAGACTGTCATTACACAGATAAAACCTCACAAGAGTGTGAAGACAGAAATACATTTTTTTTTAAAATGGGAGACTCTAAAGCCATTTTTAATTCACTACAATTTCACTGAAGTGCAATAATGTGTGCTGCTCCGAGGGTGGTCTTGAAGGAGCTTCGGCTCCTTCAGGAGCTTCGGCTGCCTCAATTATTAAATGCTGACCTCATAAGATTCCTATGAGAATGGAATACAATGGTATAAATTATGTACCCAGATATGACCCACCAGTGCTCAAAGGGTAACCAAAGCTCTTTTCTCTCTGGTGGGAGAAGCAGCAGAGTGATAGATAGGCAGCAGCCAGTTGTCTTCGCTTACAGCCACAAATATCCTTTCTGAACACTGCCCCCTAGTGTGAAGTCTTTGACAGTGCATTTGATTTTGTAGCCATCACTATTAGAACCCCTGTTATTGAACATGAGAAAATTTAACCTTGGAGAAATTAAAAATCTATCTGAGACCAAAAAGCTAACAAGAATCGGAGGCAGAAGCGGGGCAGTGGTGGCGCACACCTTTAATCCCAGCATTTGGGAGGCATAGGCAGGCGGATTTCTGAGTTCGAGGCCAGCCTGGTCTACAGAGTGAGTTTCAGGACAGCCAGGGCTACACAGAGAAACCCTGTCTTGAAAAAAAAAAAACAAAGCAAAACAAAACAAAACAACAACAAAAGAATCGGAGGCTGGATTTGAACTCACTTCTGCCTAACTACATGGGCCAATTCTTTCCAAATGTGGCCCTGGTGACTCATTATAAATCATTCACAACAAACAACTGTGGGAGAGAAGAAGAAAATGGAATCCTATAGCTGGAGACGATTTTCATGCTGCCTAACTCAGTGCCTCTGCTTTCCATCCTCAAAATAAAGAGAGATGATTTATAGTTTTTAATGCTCTGGGCAAACTGTTTGCTGAGTTTTTAGCAGGAACATTCATGTGATATTAAATGGTCTTTTGTAACTCAATTTGTCAGCGGCAATGTAAAAAATGAAAATGCAGGTACCTAGATTTAATAGTCCAAAAAATTTCAAATTATCTTCATTTGCTTCGGAGACAAATTATTCAGATCGAGAATTTCCCCCACGAATTACTTGCTTGTCTGCCTCTCCTTGGGTTACGTCTACCTCATCAGCTTCACTCTCTCTTTCCATAAATCTTGCCCGAACAAAGATTTAGCTTTTATACTTAATTAGGATGAACGGGGGAAATGCATTTCAATGGCGCAGAGCATGAGTGTTTAATTCAGAATGATTCCCCAGCATCGTGTGTTCAGTAGCGCCCTTCCAGCTTCCCAATTAACATAGCAGCAGCAATTACAAGCATCCAGAATGGGAGGGACCTTTGCCTCCATCCCTGATTGTCAGTTTCATTATTGAACTTTGAATCTGCTTCGGGACACTTCAATTATGAAAGTAATCATGTACAACGGTCTCAGATTCTATTAGCAGGAGGACCTCAGCAGAGGTCCCTTTATGAGAACGGAAACTTCCTTGAGTCTAGCTCATATGCCCTGTCACCTGCCTTCAGGCCCTTCAAAATTACAAAGTCAAAGCTTCACACCAGTGTTCCTATGCCTTTAATTTTCAGTCATGTTGCATATGGAAGCAAGATTTTATCTTTTAAATAGCAGGCAATATGGATAGGCAAATCAGTCAGGGCTGTTGTCACAAACACTGTTTATACTTCTCAGTGAGCTGCATATCCGGGTCATGAGTGAAATACAGGAAGAAGTGTAGTATATCCGCATATATGTGTATATACATAAAACAGATACGTGTCATACATAAACAGACTACCTAAGTACGCACATTTCATATAGTCCTTTATCTATCTATTTATAAGCAGTACTACAAAAAAGTACACTGACCTCTGAAATCCAATATATTCCTATAATTCCATTCTATAGTACAAGACATAACAGCAGAAATGGAAAATCACTGCTTTCATCTGGTGTTTTTTTTTTTTTTTCTGGAACCCCAGAGTAGGAGTTTAAAGGCAACAGCAAATGCAAAGAAGAGAGTGAGCTATCATGGTATTCTAGGAACTCCCAAATTGCAGAAAATGTATGAGAAATTTATATTTTAACTAATACAATCAAAGGCATTGGAATCCTACAGTTAACGTGTCTACATGATACTACATGAGATGCTGTAAGAAAAAGAAATGAGCTCAGCTAAGAGAGTCCTCAAAGATGAAACACATGTATGTAGTACAGTTCTGCAACCTGTAGCCTAAAACAGTTATGCGAGAAACCGGGTTATCTCAGTGACCCACACTGAAGAAATGAAGCAC
The DNA here is from genome assembly GCF_000001635.26 of Mus musculus. NCBI lineage: Eukaryota > Metazoa > Chordata > Mammalia > Rodentia > Muridae > Mus > Mus musculus. The sequence continues at coordinate 119,883,782 of NC_000076.6, read as the reverse complement.
CAAACAGCAGGCATTGTACAGAGGGAGGCACATGCATTGGCATGCACTCACTACATACATCTGGGTACTGTGGTGGTGTGAATGAAAATGGCCCCCACAGGCCCAGAGGGAGTAGCACTATTAGTCTATTAGTAGGCATGGCCTTGTAAGAGGAAGTGTATCACTGGGGGGGGGGGGGTGAATTTCAGATTTCAGATGCTCAAGCCAGGCCCAGAGTCTCTCTCTCTCTTTCTGCTGCCTGTGGATCCAGATGTAGAACTCTCAGCTACCTCTCCTGCATGTCTGTCTGAATATTGCCATGCTTCCTGCCATGATGATAATGGACTAAATCTCTGAAACTGTAAGCCAGTCCCAGGTAAATGTTTTTCTGTATAAGAGTTGCCGTGGTCATGGTGTCTCCTCACAGCAATGGAACCTAAAACAGGCACTGAGGTTAAACATTGCCCTCCCTTCATTTTTTTCTTTTTTCCAATGCGAAAACTTCAGCCTTTATTGGCGTCTATTTTGCTTAAGACGAGCTTAAGAAAACGTTCAGTATGTATTGTGGTAGAAACGGTCCACACCATGGAGTGGCTAGTGTGTGCACAGTAAAGCTCAGATATTGGCATCTTGGACACTTAGAGATGTATTGCTTGAAGTAAGCAAAGTGTTTGTGCCCTGTCTGGAAACTGTCACATTTGCAGAACTGGAAATCAGAAAGCTGACATATAAGGATCTGATTCCGCTCTGCCAGCGCCTTCCCTGGAGGAGATGGCTCCAGGCATCTCTTTTTATACTGTGACTAGCAGAAATTTTAGCAAAACATCAGTTAGGTTAGAAAAATTCTTTGGGGAAAAAAAAACAGAATACAACACTTTGTTATCTTTGCTAAATATTTACAAACACAGAAGAAATGAAGGACGTTAAACATGGCAGCGAAATAGGGGGAAAGCCTCAAGCAAATTGCATAATTAAACCATCTTTTCCCATTTCTTTAGTTTATTCTATTCTTGACCCTGGAACTTCCTTCTTGCATCACATGGGTGTGTAGCTGAGATGAGGTGGAAGCCAAAGCCGAAGGCTCAGTCTCCAGGAGTCCAGGGCATCACTCAGTGTTATGTGCACAGCTCGGGGAACCATACACTCATTAACAATGTGATCCCTATGCATGCAGACTGCAAATCACATACAGCAATCACAGAGGTCATCCACACACAGAGAGTACAGGGTCACCAAAGGGACTTTCCTCTGTCGCCGGGGGTGATAAGCTAACCAGAGACAGACAAGAGCAGGTAGCTCTCCATTTCCCACACGTAGGACCTTATGATATCTTGTTGGTGCACCTTGTTGGTGCGAGTGTGTGTATGCCATGCCTGGTGTTCCTTGCTAGCTCAGCCCACACTGACCGCAGACAGTTTGAAATAAGAGTATAATCTCTTTCAGCGAGACCCGAAATGAAACCCAACGTGGGGGAAGCATGCAGGATTCAAGTTCATAACCTTTTCTAAACTGCTCTCTCCATTCACTTTGCCAACAGATTTCCTAAGGCTTCAATTTTTCTCAGCTTTCAGATGGGATAATAACGCCCACTTTAAACTTGTGGGAACTAGTCAGGACAATATGTAGAAAGTCCTTGGCGTACACTATCGGCTACTAAGTGCTGATGGCCACCTAATAAATAGAATGAATTAGAGATGAGTTCTGAGAGGCTAATACTTGCTCCTTCGAAGATTAGTTAAGCAATTCCCCCTGCCCCCACACATAAGAACTCGATTAAGCATAAATCATAGATTTAGCAGATGATATGGTAGGTCCTCCCACAGGTATACCTTGGTCCCTGAGATCAAGTACAGAGGGAGGCCAAATGCCCATTCTTTCCTGGCACTAGGAGATTGTTTATTGAATCACTGCATTAATTGAGTCCCGGTGGTCCTAAAGCCAATGCCCCTTGCAAACGTTTAAGTTAGAACGGGGCCAAAATTTGTTCACCTGGTCTTTTATGCATAATTATCACTAATTACACAAGTCTGATTTGTACCTGATTCATTAGACTCCTCCAGAAGATGCTGTTTTGTGGAAAGCTTGACTTGAAACGCACCCTGGCTGCACAGATTCCCCAAACGCTCCCATCCAGTTCAGTGATTTAATTAAGCAGAATGAGAAGCAGTTGAATCCGGAGAACCCGCAATCTTTCTACGCAATGGCAGTACACCGTTCTCCATGCTTCACGTGATGAGCCTTGGGCAGGCTGCGGTGGTCAACCAGCTTGGAGATAACTGCTTCCTTTTAAGAGAAGTTTCTAGTTCATTTCTATACATTTATGTTCTAAAAAGTGAACTCTGGTGAACGGCTAGTCCTCCAGGGTTCTATCCATCACCCCCCACCCCCAGCTTGCCGGAGAATCTCGCGGAAGGCCACCCAGGACACACCAATTTGTTCTCTTTTCCGTGAATCACAGTTAAGGCACAATTACTTTTTTACTGAATTATGTTTGTTTCTACACAAGTATAAAATAAGGTGCCACTGCAGGTGCTGGAAACATGATAGAGCCAGCACCCACTTCTAGCCCCGAGTCTCTCTTAGAAGCCTGTCTGCGTACACGTTGTCTTTAAAGTCATGTAGGAATCTACACTGGTCTTCACTTTCAACATTTGAGCAGTACAACAGGAGTCAGTTCTCTTCTGCTTGACTGGGGATCCTCCACTTGCCCCTAGCTCACTGACAATACTGCAGGCAAGCTGTCTGTGCCTCTTTGTCTGTCCCCTCTTTTGCTGACTTGTAAATAATGACACACACCAGGACTGGGTCCTTCGCTCACCTGTTCCCCCTTCTCTCCTCATTCATTTTCATGCTAGGTGATAAGAAGTCTGCAATTAGGACTTTCCCCATAAGCTCCAGACACACACTAAACCTGGTTCCTGTGGTCTGAGTATTTACACAATAGTATAGATAAGTACAAGGCATATCAAACTCAGAACTTCCAGAAGTTTTGGACTTCCCCAACACCTCCACGCAGACCCAAAGCATCTTCATTCAGCTCAACACTCCCAAGTTATCTTTGACCCATGAGATTACCCGCTCAATAATCTGTGTGTAAATTGTGTGAACACACACACCCCTCAGGCATGGACAGAAGCCAAATTATCTGTGTGCTAGAGCAAATCTTGCTGCCTTTCTAGAGTTTGCAGGTGTGTGTTCTCAAAGATTCATTTGTCTCTAGGAGTCATAAGAGAAGGGGAAAAAAACCCTCAAACCCAAAACCTCTCTTTCCCTCAAGTGCTAGGTAACAGCTTGGCAAGTGGTGTGTGTGTGTGTGTGTGTGTGTGTGTGTGTGTGTGTGTGTGTGCATGCAGGTATGGGCCAGCAGTAGTGAACAGGTAGACAGCTTATGGCTCCTTTCAGCTCTAGTAAATCATCTCCATGGTAGGGCTGTAAAATCACAGCTTTAATTATCCAAGGAGACCCCGTTTCAGGTCTGGCTGCTTCCACCACGGAGACAAAGAGCCGCATGTTAATTGCTGCGACTGTGGCCATATTCATCTGTTTTGGACACTACCTATCTAATAAGCTTTAGTTCTTAATCATTTTAACAAGAATGATGTTTAATCGAAGCTAATGATATCAAGGCACTTGAATGGCTGCGTGAATTAATTCAGCAATAGAAATGCTTCACCACGTCTCTCTTCTCCTTCTCCAATATTAAATAGAACCTTTTCCCCGAAAAATTGTAATTCCCAGGGGCAGTCAGGGGAGCCCACCCTTCTATCCCCGCCATACAAGTTCCATGAGCCTAGTCCGGCTTTGGTTAAAGATCAGCTGCTATGAGGGTTCATGTGACTCTGAGACATCTGCATATTATAATTTACTATAGGCTAAAGCTCACCTGGATGGGTTTGAGCTATGAACATAAAATCACAGGATGGGGAATAAAGTGTTTTATTTATTTTACCTTTTCTAAGACCAAGTCTCCTTATATAGACCAAGCTGACCTGCAAGTTCAAATCCTTCCAGATCAGCTTTTCAAGTGCTAAGATTTCAGGCGTTCACCTGGCAGGGCGAGCTACAAATGACTTTTAAAACTCAGGGAAAATGTTAATGCCCATATATGAGGAATGCAGACTAAGGGTTCATGAAGTACTCTTGTTTTTTCAATTACCAAAAGTATGCACACTGGCTGGCATGTGTTCCCAAACTCCTTTGGCCGGAGTTGCCTTCTCGCATTTGACTTTCTAGCTATGCTTACTAATATTAGCTGTGATGGCTAATACTGATTGTCGTTGTGATAAAGAGTCACCTAGGAGATGGACGCAGGGCCACGCCCCTAGGGGATCTTTACACTGGGTTATTTGAGGTAAGTAGATACACCCTAAATGTGGGTAGCATCGCTCCCTGGGCTGAGTAAAGACTGACTGAGAAGGAGAAGGAAGTCTGCTTATGAGCGGCCATCTCTGTTTCCTGCAGTCATGTACGTGACCAGTGTCTCTTGCTCCTGCTCTCACGACGACCCTGTCATAAATGATTATACTTTGAACTACAACCCAGAGTAAACTCTTCCTTCTTTTAAGTGACTTTTGTTAGATATTGTTTTTCATAACAATGAACAAAAAACCTAAGCCATATCTATCTATCTATCTATATATACATATACACTCATATATATATATATGTATGTATATGTATATGTGTATGTATATGTATATGTATATATATGTATGTATATATGTATACACACACACATGTAGTTTCCTAATAGCAAAATAACCCTAGTTTATCAATAACGATTGGTGATATTCACAAGTGAGAAGCTGCTTGGTGAGTCTGAGTGTGCCAAAGCCAAGCGGAGTGTGCACATACAAAGAATGTTGAACCATTTGTTTGGTCAATATGGAAATCTCTCAGAGGCATTTTCCAGTTCTTAAAAAAAAAAAAAAGCAATGAGCATAACAGTCATGGGATGCTGTACTTTGTAAAAGCATATGAGCATGAATTTTATTTGTTTACATCTACTTAAAGAACATCTGGGAGAATTCTCAGAAACTAGTGGAATTGGTATTCATCTTCCATATGAAGCGGAGGAAGGGTGGGTGGGGAACAGGGGAGGGAGGGAATCTTAGGCTGTCCTGCTCTCCAGCTGCCGTTTAAAAGACATGTGAATCAGACCGTGTGATTGATTGGGGTGCCCCCGTCCCTAGATTTCCCTGAGCATGCTGGGTATATAGTACTGCTGAATACACTTCTGTTGTTTTCTTCCATAACTCTTTTGGCCATAAAAGGCTTGCAGCTGTAAAAACAAACACTGATAGGCATTTCACGAAAGCACGTGCATAATGAGGCCCTGGCAGAGACCCACCAGCACGCACAACGAATTCGGCGCCTCGAAATTAACATTGATTAACTGTCACACGGGCAAAACAACTGGGGACCAAAAGCTCACTGGATGCAGTCGGCTAGCTGAGGAGAGAAAATCTTCACCGGCACCTACAGTGACAGGCAAAGTCAGTCCAGGGTGCTCAAGACCCTGTGCAGATCATCCCATGGGGAAAAATAAGTAATGCAGGTATTTCTGATGGGTCTGTAATGCCCAGAAATTCAAATCCCCATGTATCTGTTGCCATAAAAAATATATTCACATACACACATAAGCCAGGATATCTAAAATATGAGCTAGGGAGATAGTCCAGTCAGTATAGTGCTTTTTAGACAAGCATGGGACACCAGTTACGATCTATAGAAGCAATGTAAAAGAAGAAAAAGAAAATTGAGTGCTAGCCTGCAGTCCTTGTTTTGGGGAGGCAGAGACAGGAAGATCCTTTGTGCTTGTTATCAAAGAAGTCTAGCAAAATTGGTAGCTTCAGGTCTGGTGAGAGAGCCTTATGTCTTGGAGATAGGTAGGTAGGTAGGTAGGTAGAAAGAAAGAAAGAAAGAAAGAAAGAAAGAAAGAAAGAAAGAAAGAAAGAAAGAGAGAAAGAGACAGAAAGAGACAGAAAGAAAGAGAAGGAAAGAGAGAAGGAAAGAAAGAAAAGAAAGAAAGAATGAATAATGGTACATAGGTAGAAGATAGATTGATAGATGATAGATTCATAGATACATTGATATATAGATACATACATACATACACACACAGGAAGACAGCCAAACAGGTAGATAGATGATAGATAGATAGATAAATAGAAAGACAGACAGACAGATAGGTAGAATGATGGTAGATAGGTATTTAATAGATAGATATATAATAGATGATAGATAGGCAGATAAATAGATTGATAGATGATAGATGGATAAATGTATACAAATAGCAAAGAGGTAATTCAGGAATGTATACAGCATGAGCAGACATAGTATAAAATTTTCTATAGACACTTGACTATTGCAGATTCTATTATTTAGGCTCTTCCTTAGGTAATAACAATGCAAAGAAAAAAAGTACCCAATGAGTTAAGATCAAAATACAAAACCAAGTAAAATAAACATGCACACATTAGATTCAAATAGGGAAACAACTGCAGAGCCACAGGCAAACAAGTAATACTCGAACCAAGAGGTTTCTTCGTGTTTCAAAGAGAGAGTAGAACCTGTGCAAGGCATTTTGACACGGGCACATGATGCTCACAAGTCAAGATTTAAGAACTATACATTCCAAAACCTAGATACTACATTGTAAGTCGCAGGCCATCTTAGAATCAAAATGGGAATAGAGCGAGCTATGGTTGGCTGCTTTCCTGCAACTGCCCGACCATACAAACGGGAGTTCTTGCTTTCTTTTTGGTGACACACTTGCAAAATTATTAGCCCAATATTTATAGTCTAGGTCTCCTTCAGGGAGACTGTGGCAATTGGCTTCCTGTGTTCGTTCTGAGTCAGGAGAGAAAAGGGAGTGTGCCACGGATGAATACTACACATGACTCATGTACTAGACATTTCCAGTTTCATCTACATGAGTATGAAAACCAAAAGGGAGGAAGAAAAGTCCAAGGGTGATTACAGAGTGAAGTCATCTAAAAATGGCTGCAAAAGAAGATGAGTACACGCTGTGCATCCAATTTGATCCCCCAAGAACCAAGCAACATCCAAAGAGAACCAAGAATGTACAGAGGGTTTGAAGGATGAGATTAAAACACTGGCCTTCCTGTTAGACTTCCTGTTAGACTTTGACTGCTGGGGGAGGGATCACATAATTGATGAGAGTTGAATGTCTATCTCTCACACCGCTCTAAGGGAGACCCTTTAGAGTCAGGGCAAACACACACCTATCATTCCATTTGCAGAGCTGAGATCGGCCCTGCAATATACATAGTGTATGGAGCTGGCGTGTATACTCTACACCCGCTCAGCGTCACAGAGCTTGAGGGCAGTGACAGAGAGACTCAAGCCCCATTCCTGACACCACCAATTCAGTTCTCCTGGTTCCACAGAAGCTAAAGACTAAGGCTGTGTGCAGGTAACAATGTCACAATTGCCTTAGAAAATCAGTTACTTAGTTTTTCTCCAGAACAGGTGGCTCTCAACCTTCCTAATGCTGCGACCTTTAAATACAATTCCTCACATTGCTGTGATTCTCCCAACCATAAAATTATTTTTGTTGCTACTTCGTAACTGAATTTTCGCGACTGTTATAAATTATAACTACTCTGATATGCAGGATCTCTGATGTATCACCCTTGTAAGAAAATCCTTTGACCCCCTCCCAGAAGGGGTCGAGACCCACAGGTTGAGAACCACTGCTCTAGCCACCCCAGCCTAGGGCCAAGGGTTCATGAACCATCTCTGCCAATGGTCTATTGAGATATCTCTCAATACTAGGTCAAGTCAGCCAGGAGGATGCTGGATGTTGGAAATTCCCTCCCCCTCACACAGGTCTACATGACTGTGGTCATGAGTTGATTTTTATTCTTTGACTCATATTCCTGTTTATGGACCTAGGAAGTTTCTCTCCTGGATCCCCCAAGTCCATCTAGGATGGATGTCAGCAATTAGAGAGGTCCAGAGAACACCCAGCATCACCGAGGGGCAGCGGACTTGATCTTGTGCTGCAGGTCTTACCTCCCTGAGGATTCTTCAACCTTCCAGAGCACAGGGACAAAACTAAGACTTTGGGAAGCTCCGGAAAAGTCCTGTGTCTTCTTTAATGGCTTTTCTCCCTTCAATGCATCTCTGGCCTCCTGAGCCACTTTCTCCTCACAGCTGAAGGGTTAAGCTGCACACCTCCCATGGGAGTTTGGAAGGTTAAACACGAGGCCTTTCACTCAGCACATCCCTTCCCACCCTACTCCACTAATTGACACAGATGTGCACACTCCTAAGTTTCAATGGCAGCGCATAAAGAGTGAATTAAGATTACAAACAGATTAATCTATTTTGGAATATTTTAGCTTATCTTGAGGAAAAATGGTAGGGCACAGAGATTCTAGAAAGCAAACCTTTTATTTTGTGGGATATGGTAGGCATAACACCTACCATTTAAATACTGTTCTACGCATACATGCATACAGCTCAGTGCTGCTAAGAATATTTGCAGTGTTTCTTGGTCAGCATCACTGACATTTGCAAATCATTCTTTTAACCAGAAGTTGAGATTTCCATCCAGGTGGCTGGAGGCTCACACCTATCTATGATCCCAGCTCTGAGGACGTTGAAGCAGGAAGACTGCCGCGAATTCAAGGCCAGCCTAGGTGGCATAGTGATGCTCTATCTTTAAAATAACTAGAAACCCTCGACTTTCTGCTTTTATAAACTTGTCTGTATTCTAGGTTTCTTATATAAAACGTGCTATACTGTATCTATAATTTTGAGCCTGGTTTGTCTCACTTAAATATACATACATATATAACATTAAATATAACATATAATTATATAATATATAATATAAAATAATATATAAATATATACTATATGGGATATATATTTTATATATGGAATACTCTGAAATTTTGTACATAGTTTACATGAATGGTAGATAGATAACCTGTCATGCTAAGTGAGACAAATATATATAAATCTAATATATATATAACACGCACACATACACACACTCTGCTCAGTTTGATTAGGCATGCTTGGTACTGGCCACTTTTTGGCCACTATAGAAAATGCTGCTATGAACATGGCTGTAACTCTTTGAGTCCTTTATGGGTTTAGACATGGCAATGGAATTGCTGGGTCACATGGTGTTGTGTGCTTAGCCTTTTGAGAAACTGACAAACCTTTTCTCCCAGTGGCTGAACCCGTTTCAGATTCCCTCCAGGAAAGCACCAGGACTCCAGTTTCTCTCTCTTTATTAATGACTTCCCCTTAATAAAGCAATAGCCACCCTCACATACATGAAGGGCTTTGTTTGGTATTTCCCTAATAACCAGGGCCCCTGGCTGTCATTTGCTATGTATTTATTTACATTCCATCAGTGGAGAAGCAACCCTCAGTTTTTAAGTGGGTTATAATCATGCTGATATAGGAGTGTCTAATAAATTAGAAGTTGATTTCTGCCAGATAAATGATTTCATTACAAATATTTTCTCTAAGTCCTTTGGCTACCTTTTCACCCTCAGTCACCTCCTTCCATGAAGAAAGTTCATATTTTTGTTAGTTTTAAAAACCTAAGTCTCTATAGCTCATGCTGCCCTTGGACTCAAAATCCTCTTGCCTTCGCCATCAAAGTGTTGATACTGCCATTACACAAGCACCTTGCCTGATCTGTATGCCTAGAGATGTAGCCCAGTGGGAGAGTCCACGGGGTCCGGCATGCCTGAGGTCTAGAGTTGGCCCACTAGCCCCGAAAATAATACAATTTCTAGAAAGGTTTTTAATTGATGACACCCTGCCATATTTCTTAATTTTGTGACTTCTTGTTTGGGTGCCACAGTCAGGAAATCATTGCAATTCTGGCAAAACTTGGATATCCTTCTATACAGCATTCTTGAGTTACCATTCAAAGCATCCTGACTCCAAATAAACTCCAAATACAATGTCCTTCTCTGAAATGTGGGCCTGAATTGGTGTCTTAATGTATTTTCCCTTCAGAGATTACCTGAAGCCTGGGTTTTTCTTTACCAAGGAGACCTCCTGAATTTGTTGGTCTCACGTCCCCCTTGCTATCGGGCTCCACCAGTTTTGTTCTCTAAGACACCCCACACAGGCCCACATCTCTACCTTCCTCATATCTATCCTTTAAATCTCATATCAGTATTCCTCTCTCAGGAAGTCTCCCATGATTTTTCCCCTTCACACCCAGTACCAGCTGGATGCCCCAGCTCTGCTCTCAGAGGTGTCTATGTGTTGAATACTGCCATGACCTACCACACAGAACTCCTATATTCTATGTTAGTTGGCTCCCTCTTCAGATTTTCCATTCTATGAGGACAACTGTCTATGTGCTTACCACTGTATCCCAGGTGTCTGCATGATTCCCAAGGAAATTGTAGCTGCTCTGTAAACACTGCTCAGGGAATGGGTGAATGGGACTGACCGCATTCCAGCACAGAGCTCTGAGCTTTGCGCATACAGCAGTTACAGACAGTGTTTTCTGGGGGAGGCATTGCATTTAGAAATATGACCTAGATTTCCCTGTCTCCCATACCAATACCTTCAAGGCTATTTCCCACTTTCTCTTCTATGAGATTTAGTATATCCGGTTTTAAGATGCTTGCAGACAGGAGTCTAGCATAACAGTCCTCTGAGAGGCTCTACACAGCAGCTGACTAAAATAGATGCAGATACCCAAAGCCAAACATTGGATGGAGATCAGGGACTTTTATGAAAGAGTTGGAAGGCTTGGAGGCCAGGAAAGGAATGGCAGCCCCACAGGAGGATCAACAGAATCAACTAACCTGGACCCCTGGGGGCTCTCAGAGACTGAAGCACTAACCACAGAACATATACATGGGCTGGAATGAGGCCCTCTGGGACATATATAGTAGACGTGCATCTTAGTATCCATGTGGGTACCCCAATAACTGAAGTGGAGGCTCTCTCTAAAGCTGTAGCCTGACTGTGGTATCTGTTCCAGGCACATTCTCTGCCTTGTTTGGCTTCAGTGGAAGAGAATGTGCCTAAGCTGGCAGAGACTTGACATACTAGGGTCAGGGGATACCCAGGAGAGGCCTATCCTCTCAGAGGAGAAGGGGAAGGAGGCATAGGGGACTGGGAGGGAGCAGCGTTTGAGATGTAAATAAATAAGTACATGTAAATAAATAGTAAAGTGCTATCCTAAGCTGTTTTACAAGTAGCAGATGGGTGGAATAGGAACATTTTGGTCTTCAGCATTGAGAGGATGAATCAGAAGCGGAGGTGTACAGGGATGGTGGATACCCACACAGCTATGACCTGAGATAGGCCTAGACCCGTCTTGGCTTGTCGTGAGTTCAAAGTGTGAACCGCACACCCCATGCTTCTGAGTTCCCGGAGCGGTAAGGTTCGCGGTACTTGAACCCTGGTCCTTTTGCTTGCTTGGCTCTCTACACTGAGCTCTGCGTCCTGTGCCAAATTTATTTTCTAAACTTGGCACACATCCCCTCAGATTTACTGTCTCCATCCCCCCCAGGGGCCCAAGCTCATCACTGCCACTCAGGAATACTTTATCACCTCTCAGCGTTTCCTCTCGGAGAACCTTCTCTAGGTTCCCCACTCCGGAAAGCTCAACTAAAGAAGACTTGTGGATTTCTGTGAACATCAGCCGTTTCCTTCTATCTCCCCAGCGGCCTTTCGGATTCAAAAGGTCACCTAAAATGACCCTTAGGTCTTTTCTCAGCCTTCACTGGAATCAGCTCAGCGTATCGGGCTGAGGCACATTTGAACTTTTCCTTTAAACATTCATTAATATTTTTTTTCCGTTATTTTAAGGTAAAATGAATCTTGGCCACACTAGTACAGAAGCAAGCATCTGTTCCAACTCAGATTCATCGTCTCTGTCCCCCTCTGCTTTCTTCTTCCTAATTAATCAATTAGTTTAAATCCGTATTCAGTAACGTCAAGGGACAACGCAGGAACAGTAGAGTTCTACCCCACAGCTCTCGGGGCGTTCCGTCCAAAGTCTCCTCTATCGTCATGGAAACACAACACTCCATTGATTTTGGGTAGGCAAGAAATAATTTATAAAAGCATTTCACTAGCTCCTCTTTCTCCATACTTCTATTTACCCTCTCAGAGATCTAGAGTGCCTTGCATAGGGATCAGTGGCATTGCTTAGGCTTGGATAAGTAGACAAAGCGCCTTACTTCAGCAAGCACAAAGATATGTAGCACAATGGTTTACAAATTCAAGTCAAACCGTGTAACAGGTTGCTATCCTTAGATGCTAATCACTAAAACCGTGACAAAAGTGAAGCCAAGCAACAGTCGATAGTGACATGGAGATATGAGAAATTCACCAATGGATAGATTATAAAATGCCTCTTGCCTCTGCATAATAAGCATAATTTATTGATTCTCTCTGAATATATTAAGAGAAATGACGCACGTAAGATAATCACTTATGCTAAAGATATGCAGCAAAGAAACAGTCCCTGTTTGCAGAGGGCTCTGGGCTGACACACAGGCCCCTGTTTCTCCACTCTCGCCCCTTTTCATATGTCCCCTGGGAAAGACGGCTCATCATCTGGCTTTCCCTCATGTGGAATTCCTCACACAATAGAGCAAAAGTTACGTGGAAAGCACATTTTTCTTTTGGGGTTCTCATTTGTAGGGGAGCACTCTCCCGAGTCTATTTCATTTACTACGGGGCAGCATTCGAAAGCTGACTCGTTCCAGAGAACCTAACACTTACAGCTAATTTCTGACATAACATTTGGAAATAGCTCCAAGTGAAAACCCACTATTGGCTTTTGCTGTCTTTATGAGCCAAATGCAAACCGAAGCCCAGGCAAAGGACAATTTACCTGCAAAACGTGTACTTTAGTCCCATTCCAGAAATGTTAAGTTTGGTGCAGGGCTTGTCGTACTATTATTTACTTGAAACAAAAAGCTTGAGAGGGTCGAGAAGCAAGGCACACGCGTTTACGTCTATCATGACCCTATGCTCACCAGTGTGCAATCTGGCAACAGGTCTCCAAATGAGCAGGTGGTTTGCTATGGGTTCCATGGTGTGCCCTACATTATATTAGCTTCATCTAATTAGTTCATAGTTACTTGCATAGAAAATGCCCCCACCAGCTTATGGGTTTTGACACATGCTACCCAGGTGCAGGCTTGTGGAACACTTGGGATATGTGGTATAATGGGAAGAAGAGGGACAAGTAGGGATACACCTTGAAGCACACAGCTAGGCTCCCTGTGCTGGCCGTTTCCTGACCCACTGAGATGTACGGAGTTCCAGCCACACTCACTCGCCATACGCCTTCATCGCCGTGATGGGCTGTGCTCTCTCAAACTGCAAGCCAAAAATCCTATCTCCCATAAGGTGGTCCTTGTTGTCCCCGGTCGCCGTGATGAAAATAACCAGTGTCTCGGTAAATCTCAAGTTATGTCTCATGTGTGCATGCTTTCACTGTGCCCTCCCCCAAACGGCACTCGCTCCCTGATCTGGGTCTGTGCCTTACAAATGGGAAGTGTCACACATATGTTATCTCAGGTAACATGGCAACCAGTGGGTCTCTGCACATTCTTCTCTGGCAATCTCTGGTGCTATAAATAAATCTATGATAGCACCAAATTATGGAGAATCTTTACAAGTGCATTTTCCTGAGCTCCCTGTGAGTCCCCCAGTTCCTTCTTATCACTTATGACAGACAGCTCAGCTCAGCTCAGCTCAGGAAGACGACTGTTTCCAGGGTTTTCCCAGCAGCAGACGGGGACTGTTCAGCCGCATGTCCTGCCTCGGTACCAACAAGGAGACTGTGGTCCTGACCTTCAACACAACAACCAAATGTAGCAGATCCTTGGCTCATGGATTGAGCAGTTGCCCGAAGAGTCTACTGAATGATTTCCACGTGTCAAGCACGTACCTGCCAGCTGTGGAGCCGACTTCGGCAGGCTCGCACTGTGGCTGGGGAGGTCAATAAGACAAATGATAGTGGGAGACACCATGTTCCTCTATAATAGTGGTTGCTCTTGGTTTTTCTTCACTATTACCAGTGTCTGGATTACCTAGGGAGAACATTGCTGCCTTATCCTGGATCTATGCTGTTGGACTGGGGTTAATTCTACCTGTGCTTAGAGAGGGCTTTGCTGAGATCTAATACTGGCCAATCAGATCCCTCTGTACCTGGGTGCACAGTGACTGGTTCCGGCCTCAGACGCAGTGCCAATCCACAAAGAGTCTTTTCTTGGGAATGGAAGGTAGGATGGAAAGTGTTTTCCTGGAGCTTCCAGGTAAGGGCATTGGTTGCTAAAGTCTGGTGACCTGAACTCAGTCTTCAGAATGCATACTCTCGAGACGTGCACTGACTCTGATCCCTGCATGCGCTCCTTGGCAATCTGTGCCCACACACACACGTCTTAAACACCCACACACAGTGACAATAAATACATTTATGAATCATTTTCCTTCCCACTATGGCTGCCTAAGAGTAAAGCCGGTCGGGAGACAAGGTAGGGAGAACCAGAAGACAGACTGGAGGAAGGGGTCAGGGAAGCAGAGAGAGCTAAAGGAAGCGATTCCATCATCGGGGTGGTTAGCCTTGGCAGTGGGCCAAGCTCAGAAGCTGGTAGGGGAAGTGCAGATGTGTCACCATCCAGGCAGTGATGGACTCTGCCTGGAGACACAGGGGAGAGTGACCCCCAAGCCACACTTGCCTTCCTGAGGCTACCCTCCCCAGGAGGATGCCTCGTTAGCTCTACCATGTCCAAGAACACAAACCCGATGACGAAACACCAAGCCTAGACACTTGAATATGCATTATGATTTTGAACCTAGTGCCGGGTACCCCTCTACACAGTTAACTTGTGCTTTTTTTCATAGAGTGGGCCTGCTGCTCGCCTTTGATGCGCCCTGCAGGTACTAAAGGCAGAGAACCCTGCAGAGAAACCTAAGACAACTCAGTTGTTTTTCTCCTGTTCCCTTCTCTCCTCCTGCTCCCAGTACCTCATCAGACCTAAACACAACTGCCATAGCGCTTTCTAGGAACAGCTCTTGTCAACTCAGGTTTGATTTTCTTGTTCCATGCTCTGGAAATGTTTGTTGGTTTGTTTTCTGGGTACATCTGACAATACCTGGGGTATTTTTGATTGTCACAGCTAGGTGGGAGGTTACAGCCTGCATCTTGTGAGTAGAGGCCAAAGATGCTGTTTAATATTGTATAATGTATAGAAAGCTCCATACATTGAAGATTCATCTGGCTTAAATGCCAATAGGGCTATGCTAAAATATTTATGAACTATAATGATCTAGAATTAGTCATCTGTTTTGGTAATTTAAAATAATTTTAGTACGTGTGTGTGTGTGTGTGTGTGTGTGTGTGTGTATGTGTGTCTGTGTTGCTTTCTCCTTCCATGTGAATTCCAGAAACCCAACACAGGTCCTTAGCTTGGTAGCAAATCCCTCAGCCTGCTGGCCCCCAGTTTTTACATCTTTCCCCTTACAGTAAGTTCCTAACAGTCATGGATAGAGTCTGCTCTGAATCTACGTGTTAGAGTCCCAGAGACTCCCAGTAGAGGCACAATGCTTACTTGCCAAATGCCATCATTAAAAAACAAACAAACAAACAAACAAACACCCATTGCCCAAAACATTACAGCAATTCTGACAAAAGATTGCATCCAAGTCCCCATTCCCCCTTTGTTCTACACAGGGGCATCAGCAGACAAAATTCATCTCCAAGTCTGCTTCTCATATTCTACCAGCAGATGTTCTGAGTTGCAGGGTAGTACTTTGGTCTACAGGATGCAGCCTGGTCCATGTGGAAACATTGGCCTTAGGAGATCCCTAGGGTGCTGACCCAGATTATTGAAAGGCCCATTGGCATCCCTCCCACTCTGAGCTTGCCGTGCTGACAAGCCTGAAGCCACATGGAATGATGCTAAAGCCATGTCACGGTCATCATCTATCCAGTTATTCAAAGTGGCACCGTGGAGGTCTGCCTAGGGCCACAGGAGACAGAGGCTCCTGTGGAGCAGATTGGCTTCCCTCCCCAGGAAGAGCTTGGATCCCACTGCACTGTGTCTTTAGTGACTGAAACGTCTTAATTTCTATTTCCAGTCATAACATTTGCTTTAAAGCTTCAATTCAAGTGAACATTCAGCTAAAAATCTTTTTATATAGGAAGCTATTTCTGGAAAAAGAGGTACAATGTAAAAAAAAAATCGGGGGAAAGGTCCCAGTTAATTATTAATCCAAATCTAAAACAAGGCACTAAAATATATTTCCTACGAACAATAAAAAGTAACTTGACTTACAGGCTGAAAGTATGTCCTTAAAAGCTAGTTACTAAGTCATATTGGACCCACTTCATCTAAAGATGCCGACCTTCTCGCATGAGGCAGAGAGCTTTAAATATACATGGAGCCTTCACTTGAAAGCTTGCAAATTCATTCATCTTTTATATTCTATATTGAAATTCTGTGCAGACAATGCTTTAAGATTACCATTGCATACAGTACAGCTTAGTTTTAACTTAGAATGCTTGTTCCTCTCAAATCCTTCTGTCTCTGGTTCTCACTCTACCTAAACACAGGCAGGGTGTGTCAGGGGGGGAGTTTCAAGCACGTTTTCTATATTTTTGTTCTTGTTGCTGTTTTTTTTTTTTAATTTGGCAGCTACACTTAAGTTTGGTTTTCTGGATACTGAGAGAATATAAACACTCAGAATCTATCTTCTCTAATCTAGCCTCTCTGGGATTTTTATTCTGGTCTCTAGCTTTAGAGAACCCAAACCCTTCTAGTCTAGAAAAAAATGTAGACTTTAGATCTTAGACCAAATAAAATCTGTGTGAGCAAATGAATGGATTCCATGTGGCAGATGAAGGGTGAGGCCCCATGAAGCCAGTTAGAAGTATCATGGTAGATGCCTCCCGAATTCCCTGGGCATAGGCATCCTAAATATAGCTGGGTACTTCGGTGGCACTGTACACGCCATGAGAGTATGCAGAAGAGAGGCAAAGAATGGTTTGGTCACTCTTAAAGCACACATCAAAATCAGAACTCTCTTAATGCAGTTAATGGATAGTCTCAGATAGGAGAACGCAACGTCTACTTGTAAGATTATACAGGGATTATTCTTAAAAAGAAAAGGCCTAAGATGATTCTCTGAAATGAAAGCCCTATGCATGTGGGAGATATTTGTAAGAACAATCAAAAGGAAAGGAAGGAAAACCTTCTTCTATTCCTGTAATGGAGTCGCTGGAATTTCCTTGGGCATGGGATTGATTGACAAATCATGGGATCCAGAGCTAGTTCTCATTCATTTCTCTCCCGTCAAGCATCTTGCATGTCGGGTGCTTGCCAAGTGGTTCCCCATTGATTCTGCCTACTGTCCTGATTAAAGAGATCTTAAAGGTGCTCTTCAGACAGAGCCCAGAAACTCATTGGCAAGGGAAAAGAATTCAGCTCTCTATCCAATCTCTGTAGAGCGTCTAATAGTCAGATCAAAGGCGTCGATAGAGTATAATTGCTTTTGTTGTTACAATCACTTCCCCCATTAAGTAGTAGAAAAGAAGATCTTTCTCTGTGAGTTGTTAATACGGTGCACGGCTACAATGGGTGTTTGATTTTCAATGTCACAAAGGGAACGGGCATGTAATGATATCATTCCTATGGAAGAATGGCCCCCACTATGTGAAGCAGCTGATTTGGAGCTTTCTATCTAGGCAGAGGATTGTCAAAAGGTGAGTGTTTTGAAGGGATAACATTAAAGCCAAACATGAACATGAACCCCGATGGCCTGCAAAGGACAGCTAAGTGTGTCTCATTTCATCGTGTGCGACCTTCTGTGGTAGGTTTGAAGTAGACAATGGATGGGCAGTCCTGGGACAGAGGCTTCCAACATGGCTTTCGGTGCCTTGGTGATTTTTACCTCTGCTGTCAGGTGTGGGAACTTGTGCTGTCAACACACCAAGAGTGTTCTCATTTTTGAGGGATGTGCGATGCATTGCGAACCGAGGAAACTGGTGCCCGTGGATGCTGATGCAGGAAGAGCCTCCTTGTTACAGGTACAGGAACGACCGCTGTGAGCACAGCTGCACGGGGGCCGAATCATTCTCCTCAGGGTAATGATGGGCAAAGAGCAAATGAATGGAGTGGGGACTTTCGGGTGGTAATGCCACACAGCTAGATGGGTACTGCAGGTGCTTCTGTGTCAGGGACAGACTCACCATTGAGCTTGCAGCACTCGAAGACTTCTAGCTAAGATGTCCTAGCCCCCTGGGAGGTGCTGATATCTACATCTATGCCCCTCCTTCCTTCACTGCTTCTGGGGAGAACCAACCCCATTCCAGAAAACACTTTCTTCATAGTAATACCTTCGGTCAGGTGTTGGTCAAGTCACAAACTCCTTCCCGAAAGTTCCAAGGAATCAAGATCTCCAAGGAGAAGCACAAACACAGACACAGACACGCAGAGTGTAGAGTGACTCGGGGATTCCAGGAAATACGCACTCCAATCCGAGGCCTCAGACTTTAACATAACCCTGCTCGTTCCTGCTCTTCTCTGTAAGCATATGGGTAAAGTTTAACGCACATGGTCTGCGAGGGGACCTCCGTTCCTTATGAACGGACAAGGTTTCATTTCATAAATGAGAAAAGTGAAGTTCAGGGTGTTTAGGTGACACATTCAGAAAGCCACTAAAAGGCAAAGTAAGCCATCTGTGAGTCTCAGTGGTGCAAGCAAAGCTATCTTCATTTTTATGATCACTATCAAGAATGAAAATTCTGTCGTAGCACATAATCAAGTTAGCATGGGACGAAATTAATATTACTCTCATTTTACAGAAGAGTAAAAATTCTATATACATACATGTACATATATGTATATATACATATACACACACACACACACATATATGGAGAGAGAGAGAGAATTTCATACACATATAGTACGTATTTCAATTATACTGTCCCTGATTCCCTATCCTTCAGCTCATATCCCCAGTTTTCTTACTCAACTTCATAGACCAGAAAAATAGAAAATTCTCAATGCTAGAGACCGGGCTGACATTTCTAAAGCTGCCATGACGGAACTAGATTTAAACCAGGGCACTAAGACACTGGGTTCCATGGGCTATGTCCTTTACCTGCTCCCCAGTGTGTCTCCTGGACACAGTTTAAGCAATCTCGGGGCTTCATCCATCTTGGTTAGCAAAGCAATATCATCAAACGCTCCTCTAAGCACCTTATCTGAAGTGCTTGCACTGAAGTTCAAGAGTGTCCAGGCCCAGGGCGACCCTCGGAGGGATGGGAGATTCATGTGCTTTCATTTCTCAGTTTTCAAGGAGATGTGAAGTGGTATATGTTTGACTTTACAAATGGACCACATCTTTGCACCTTCCCTCTGAGTTCTGCTATATGTCATTAAGCAAGAAAGGTTTTTTCGGTTCCTCTCCTGGTGATGCGAAGCCATCAATCACAATCACCTGCCACACTTAATTTAGGATTCATCCCATGGAAAGATTTCCCACATGCTCCAAGGTAGAAATTTACATTTTAATATCCATAGATAAAGAGCTATAGCAGTATCTATTCCATTTCCGCCCACTATGAAAACCGTTTTCAGGAATTTAGACCGTTAAGTAATCATCCCGTTTATGAGACTCGTGTTAAAGACACGTATAAATTCTGAATCCATAGTATTACTTAGCAATTTTAGTGCTTTGCTTTTTGTCGCCAGCCACGGAAGACTTGCCTTTACAGTCTTCTTCTCTGCAGAGTCATCTTAATTATAGGGGGATCCCGTTACAAATGCCTTTCCATTTACCAGGGCTTCGGCTGGAATCTGAAGTTGGTTTTATTGGAAGCGATGAAAAATGACTCTTTCCGGGACATAGACTTAAGAGTCAGGATCGGAAGTGAATTATGTTCTTTGGTCTTTAGGAGAATTTAAATGTATCACATCCTTTTATTTTGAGCTGTCTTTCTCAAGGGATTTAATTTAGCAAAAACCTTACAGTCGCTCAGAATCATGGGATAGCTTCAGGAGGGAAGGTGGAGGTTATCCTATTCGTTCCACATACTCAACTGACAGGTACATCGATCCTCGGATGGTTTCAGA
Organism: Mus musculus; assembly: GCF_000001635.26. Lineage (NCBI taxonomy): Eukaryota > Metazoa > Chordata > Mammalia > Rodentia > Muridae > Mus > Mus musculus. The sequence goes on along the minus strand of NC_000076.6, from coordinate 119,863,680 downwards.
GCTTCTGGTAAATTTAGGGTGGCAGATTCTATCTGTGGATCCTTTTGTCTCCCAGTCACACTTTGCTGACAGTTGTGTATCAGTGTTTTTCTCTTGGCATAAACCATATAGAGGCAAGATGCCTCAATCCCCAACAACAGGATTTCTTTTTGTCTTTGTCTTTCCCACTCACCACCTTTAGTCAAGCAGATACCATATTATATATTCACCTAGTTATCTGTCCTTCTCCCCCTCAGACTGTCCGCTCTATGAAGACAAAAACATATGAGGCATCTAACGATATTGGGCACATAGTAAACAGCCCAAGATATCAGTGTTAAATGAAGTTCCAAACTGAACATTAAACACGTTCATGTATACTGCGCCTTATTTACTGAAATGCTCATGTTTGCTCTCCCTAGAGATTGAAGATGTATCATAGAGGCCAGAGAGATGGCTCAGTGGTCAAGAGCCCTGGCTGCTATTCCAGAGGACAAGAGTTGAGCGAATGAGGAAGAAACCAGAAGACAACCACAAGGATAAGATCCCAGATCATTTAAAGCAGGACTTTAAGGGGATTTTTTGTATAATAGTGTTCATAGGAGAATTATTTATAGCAGCCAAATCATGGGAGGAAGCAACATGTGTCTAGAGGTGGTTTAATACATATAATGTATAGTTTGCAAATAGAATACGATAGTGGAATATTATTCAGATTAAATACGGATCACCCTTGAAGAAGTTAGGCTAAATGGAATTACCCATCCACTAAAGGATTAATAGCACATGATTAGTTATTTTGGCATACAAAATAGATTCATAGAGACAGGAAGCGAGGTGGGGAGAGACTGTAATAGACGTGCTTCCATTTGAGAAGCTTAAACACTTTGGAAATAGACTACAATGAGAAATGCACAGCAAGGTATGTGTGTTTAAATGATATTTTGTTTTACTTCAGGAAAAAAAAATAGTCCGAGGAGAAACCATTTATAGCCACTGAATTGAAAGGAAAAGCAAACCTCCAACAATTCCAAGGATTTGCAAATGGCATGGACTGATCTGTGTCCCCTTAAAGCTTATATTCATATATTGTCACTCCATGAGGGCCCCACCCCACTGCATGGTTACATTGGAGACAAAACATTTGAGGCGTTAAGGTTAAATGAGTCCATCAACGTGGACACCTGAGCCAAGAAGAGAGGGTCCTCGTAAAAGTGAGGGAGACACCAGGAACTTTTCTCTTCTGCCTTGTGAGCAGGGTATGGGGGTGACTTTCTGTGAGTCAGGAAGAGAACTGCTCTTGCATGAACTCCATCATGGACTTCCCAGCACCCAGAACTATGAGGAAGAAATCCGTTATTTATCCACCCATTTGACGGCTGTTCACTGGGCAGCCCGAGCAGAATTAAGAGTAACATAATGCTGTTATTGAAAAATTGCTCAGCGGTACTTGCTGTGTACATAGGAAGACCTGCATTAGCTTGCCCAGCATCTACAGAGAAGCTCATGTCTGTATTCTCATCTGGGGAGGAAGACATGGATAAAGTTAACTCATTAGCCAGTCTAGGCATTCACTGGGCTCCAAGTTCAGTGAGAGACTCTGTCTCAAGAAATAAGATGGGGAGAGATTGAGGAAGAGACCAGACATCAGCCTTTGATTCCCACATATCTGCTCATACATGTGTATGCACATTCATATGCACACATGACTGAACCCATGTAGACATGTCCACACACATGCATAAAGAGCGAAGTGATGGCCGGTTAGAGTAGATACAAGCAGTCTGCCGTGGTCATGCAAGGCCACAGAGATGCCCATCTACACAGCAAGGCCACAGAGATACACATCTACACAGCAAGGCCACAGAGATGCCATCCACACAGCAAGGCCACAGAGATGCACATTTACACAGCAAGGCCACAGAGATGCACATCCACAAAGCAAAGCCACAGAGATGACCATCCGCATAGCAAGGCCACTGTGCAATGTGCACACTAGAGAAACAGAAAAGAGAAGCTGGAAGGCACAACATAGAAACAACGAACTTAAGAGCAGGCTGACAACAGTTAGGGACTAAAAGGCAGATGAAATCCTGGAGAATGGTAGCTGGACTTCATATGCCCAGCCACGGTGTAAATTTAGAGCTGCTGTAGGCTCATTGATATCCCACTATTCTTTAAAGTAGGTATGCATGTACTTTATATAACATGTATGTATTAGCAATTAAAACATAAGGGAACCAATGGTATTATCTGAAGACTACAATTCAATAGTTTTATTCAGCACAGTCCAACATTTTTGCCAACAATTTCAAATCTTTCCTCTTATATTCTTATGCTTTTTTTTTGTACTTTAAAAAAGTCGATGGGTTAAATGAAGTAATTTCTTTTAGTTTAATGATACCCAACCTTTATTTTTTTCTATTAGAGCTGAGCCCCTTGGGAACTAGTTTTCCAACTGGGCCATGGAATCCTCTATGGATCGCCAGGGCCCTCCTGTCCTATTAGCTGGACAATTGTACAATTTCCCAGTGTAAATGTCTGTCACATGCTAATGCGGGACAGAGAGAAACAGAACAGTGCAAATAAATAGAGTGTAAGTTGCAAGTTCCAGACATAATTGGGATAATTTTATCCCAAAATTCTGCTATAACAAATTACTTGGACTGCCTAAAAGGGTGAGACACATAAATCACAATTTCACCAGAAATGTGACAAACTCAATGCCGGTATAAATGCCCCAGGAATAGTTAGAGCCTCCTGGGTACTGCAACCAATTCTCTTCATCCCAGAGGCTAGGTATAGAGCCATATAGATATATGCTACAAGCCGATAGAGATGCTGCAAGAACAGTTTCAATATCCCCAGCCCCACTGGGGGTGAGGTCTGTCCTTATTAAAACAAACAAACAAACAAACAAACAAACAAATGAAAACATAGTCATACTTGTTTTATAGATTTGAGGGAAAGCAAAGAGTTAAAAAAATGTCAAAGTCACTAAGAAATACTACATTTCACATTTTATTCCACCAAGGTAAATAGATAATTCTGGGGCCAATGAGGATGGCACACATAACTGTCTTGGGGACATTCACATAGATCATTGAATTTTATTTGCAATGTGTCATCCTTGACAGTTATTAGTTTCCCTGCTTCATATGAGAAGAGAGAGAGGGCGAGAGAGATGGAGCCAGCTGGATGGTGTTACAGGGCAGGTAGGGTGTTACAGGACAGGTAGGGTGTTGTTACAGGGCAGGTAGGGTGTTGTTACAGGGCAGGTAGGGTGTTACAGGGCAGGTAGGGTGTTACAGGACAGGTAGGGTGTTGTTACAGGGCAGGTAGGGTGTTACAGGGCAGGTAGGGTGTTACAGGACAGGTAGGGTGTTACAGGGCAGGTAGGGTGTTACAGGGCAGGTAGGGTGTTACAGGGCAGGTAGGGTGTTACAGGGCAGGTAGGGTGTTACAGGGCAGGTAGGGTGTTACAGGGCAGGTAGGGTGTTGTTACAGGGCAGGTAGGGTGTTACAGGGCAGGTAGGGTGTTACAGGACAGGTAGGGTGTTACAGGGCAGGTAGGGTGTTACAGGGCAGGTAGGGTGTTACAGGGCAGGTAGGGTGTTGTTACAGGGCAGGTAGGGTGTTACAGGGCAGGTAGGGTGTTACAGGGCAGGTAGGGTGTTACAGGGCAGGTAGGGTGTTACAGGGCAGGTAGGGTGTTACAGGGCAGGTAGGGTGTTGTTACAGGACAGGTAGGGTGTTGTTACAGGGCAGGTAGGGTGTTACAGGGCAGGTAGGGTGTTGTTACAGGACAGGTAGGGTGTTACAGGGCAGGTAGGGTGTTACAGGGCAGGTAGGGTGTTACAGGGCAGGTAGGGTGTTGTTACAGGGCAGGTAGGTGTGGGAATGAACTCTGGTTCATGCTCATTCAAAAGTCCAGAGCCCTGGAGCTTCCCTGTATCTGAGGCTCCTCCCTCATTGGCTTAAAGGTGATTTTAATAAGAATGGCCCCCATTCCTAGAGCTACTCAGCCAGGCCCCTTGCTGTTCCCCTAAATTTAATGGCTTTTCTTAACATTTTTTGGCTCAGGTCTTGCTCTTTAGTTACATTTTCTTAAGATAAACCAGGAATTAAAACACGGATTTGAGCCCATTCATCCATGACCATCTTTGAAACTCAGATAATCACAGCCACGATGACTCTCAGGGTGCTTTCTCTCCATCCAGTGTTGGCCAGAGTTGATGCAGAGAAGGTGGGGTCAAAGCAAAGGGAGGATCATACCACTGAGTGCTTCCCAGGATTTTATTTAACCGCCCTGTGGAGCTTTGTAAACTTAGGGGTAGCCTCTCAGGGTTTGGTCATGTGTGAGCAAAATGGTAGAGTGTGGACACCTTAGGGAGTAGTAGTTCCTGACACATGACAGAATCTAGGAATCATTACTAGTGTCATGTGTGCAGACATGTAACATACATAATACTTTGCGATGTGTAGCAAATTATCATTTGGCAACTATGCTGGCTACTTTTATATCCATTTGAAACAAGGTAGCGAGGAGGGAATCTTCAGTTTCTCAGTTGGGAAAATGCCTCCAGAAGACAGAGCTGTATGCAGATAAGACTGTAAGCTTGTATTTTATTAGTTAATGGAAGTCACATTTTCTTAATTAGTGATTGATAGGGGAGGGCTCAGCCCACTATGCGTGGACACACCCCTGGGGTCATGGGTCTGGGTTCTATAAGAAAGCAGGCTGAGCAAGCCATAAGGAGCAAGTTACTAAGCAGCCTCCCTTCATGACCTCTGACTTTTCCAGATTTTCCTGCCCTGACATCCTTCAATGATGAGTCAAAATAGCCTTTCCTCTCCAAGTTGCTTTTGGTGCTGGTATTTCCTTACAGGGATAGCAACCGTAAGCAGGACAGTAATCATCTCATTCCAGTATTAAGACCATCATTGTTGATAGAGGATACTCGGGCAGGGTGGTAAGGTGACAAGCACAGAGGGAGAACAGAAACAGGAAGGGTTCTGAAGAGGCTGAGCTTTGCATCTGAAGGGTGGATCAGAATCTGCCTATGCAGCTCTACATATCACAGGGAGGAAGTCCAGAAAGCAAGTGTGGAGCTCGTGAGGGCCCAGCGTGTGAGAGAGCACATACAACCTGTGGCATCCGCAGTGTAACACACAAGTGGTGACATGGACTGCTGGAGCCCCTTCACAGCAGTGGGGACCTAGCTGACCAGGGCCAAGAAGGACTGGGTGGCAAGGTGAAAGGTGACTTTTTCCATTAGACAGGCCATGAACGAGGACTCTAGAATTTAGAAGGAGCCAGAAAAAAGAAAAAAAAAAAAAAAGAATAATCTAGCCCAAATTGCCCATTTGTACTATCCTCAAATCCTTTCTTTTGTTTCTGTTTCTCTAAAAAGGATTCCTCTGTGGAACAGAGCCGTGGCTGTCCTGGAATTTGGTTTGTAGACCAGCCTGGCCTCAGACTCACAGAGATTCACTTTCCTCTGCCTCCTCATGTGCTAGGATTAAAAGTGCTATCCTCAAATTCTTAAACACTTGCGTCTTCTGATATGAAAGCCTGTGGTCTCGGAGATAAAGTGTGCAGGAAGCATCCACAGCAGGTATCCGCCTGGCTATTTTTCTACTAAAAACAGACAGGAAAACAAGCAAAACTGTGCAAGATGCTGGATGACTATACAAGAGGCAGTGATACAGGCAGAATTAGGATGGAGGCTGAGACCACCTCCCAGGAGACAGGGCTAAGCACCTCCTCCTTTCTGCTTACCTTTGGCAGTAGCCTCTTGTACACGTGCTGGCCTCATCCCATCATGCACGTATCTTCCTCTGGGATGCTCTCATCCACACTCTTTTGGCCTGCTATCTTCTACTTAGCCTTCAAATGATAACAGGAGACTCATCTACATCAGGAGCTTCCCATTCTCCATCCTGGTACTTGTGTCTTGCTCTAGGAGCCCCTTGCCTGTTTCCCTGCTGGCATTTGTTAAACGGTGGTATGACGGTGGCTGCCATGAGTTCTCCAATTTCCCATAAACCATAAGGTTATTGAAGACAGGGACTATGGGCTAGTCAGAACAAAGATCATGCCTGGCCCTTAAGTCCTAGCCCATTACTTAATACTCCTTAAGTGCTGGTTACAGGTAGCTTGTCAGTTCAACTGCAAGGCAGCCTGGATTGGAAGGTAAATGAATCATTGTTAAAACAATAAGACGACTTCTGAACAGACTCTATTTCCACATCTGGAAACTTCAAATAGGTTATAGGACAGATGGCCCCAGCATATCAAAAGAATAATGGAAGGTTCAAACAGCCTCACAGCTGGCTTTAAGAATGTAAATTCCATTTTCTTCCATACGTCTATTGATACCGCACTTTGGCTGCCATATCCATATACCTTCAAATCAATAGTTATGACTTTATTATTATTATTATTACAGAACAAGAACAACCCTCTCATCCACAAAATAGGCTTCTATGACACAGCAGGATCACTTCCTCCACACAGGAGCATAAAGAGTGAAGGAGGGGGTATTCAAGGGATTAATGTTTCAAGCAAAAGCTGTTCACAGTGTTGCCATCACCTTTCAAGAGACACTCCTCTCTAGATCTCTCAGAGCACAATTTTGTTGCAAAAAGAACATCATTTCACTTTTAAGGACAACAGATAAAACTGCCCAGAAAAGTTTGCTACCCACCCCCCTTGAGGATGTAGGGACAAAGTTGCTCAGACAAGTACAGAATATGATGATGAATTAGCATAATAAAACTTCAACGTAAGTGTGTCTGACTTCTTGCCGGCAGAGCCCCTAGGTTGTACAGTGCCAGAGACATGCCAGGAGGAGCTGCTAACTAAATGCTCACAGTAGACGTGGTGATACACTTCCATGTTTTAGACAAATACAGCATTATCTGACACGTCAAGAGACTAAAGATCTGTCCGTTTAGTTCCACTCACTTAGTTCCACCAGCTTTGGGGACACTGAGACACCAGTAGTGACTCATTGGAAGTTAAAGTAAAAAAAGGCATAAAGATCAAATGTGGCGAGCATGAAGATCTGCATAGCGCTCGCAGAGCACCAGTAGCCAAGTCAGACGAGGGAGGCTGGCCTTGAGAGATGGGCTGATAGAATGCATTTTCCTATTGCTGTGAGAAGACACCACAACCAGAGAAACTTGGTAAAGACAACATTTATTGGCGGCTTACAGTCCCAGAAGATTAGAATCCATGATCATCAAGCCCACAGGCATGGTAATGAATCAGTAGCTGAGAATTTACATCCTAACCCACAGGCACAAGTCAGAGAGAGCTAACTGGAAATAGCCTGGGCTTTTGAAATCTCAAAGCCTATCCTCAGTGATACACTACCTCTAAGAAGGCCACACCTCCTCCAAGGAAGCCACACCTTCTCCAAGGAAGCCACACCTCCTCCAAGGAAGCCACACCTCCAAGAAGGCTATACCTCCTAATTTTTCCAAACATCCCCATCAATTGGAGACCAGGTATCCAAACATACGGGCCTATGGGAGCAGTGGCAGCCATTCTTATTCAGACCATCACTCATGTTAGATCAAGGGAAGAAGGGTTGGGCATGAACAATCTAAGGGAAGAATTTGAGGAAGACCCGAGGCTGTTCCCATTCACTCTCATCACTCTCACTTTGGACATTGCCCGAGAATGTCCTCAGCATCAGCACCAGGCATTGAACAGACCACATTCAGATGAGAAGTACAAGTTCAGAATAAGCAAATCAAGATATACATGAATACAATGTGTTTAAATCCTGTCTGCTCCCATTATATCCTGATCCCCTACTCCCATCAACCCATCTCCCTACTGCCTTGATGCCCCACCCCCTTTTATTTCTATTGTGATTATTTACAGATCACTTAGTGGAGAGCAGTAGTTCCTACAGGAGCCATACTTTGGTAGAAATGGGAGCCTCCAATTGAAGGGAAGGAGAAAGACACCAACTTGTGAGGTCATAGACATAGCAACGTGGCCTACAACAGTGCTTCATTCTTCACCAGAAACTGACTGGGCTACCCCAGAGCCAGTTCTAAGAAGCAGTTGCAAGTAGACAAGACTCAGAGCTTGGGTGATCCCATCATTCCATTGAGGGGGACAAGCCCGTGCCCAGGTTCTTACAAGTCAGTGTTAAATGCCATCCCCTGAGGTGTCACAGGCACTAGGGGCACAATAGGAGCAATCAAACAGCCATTGCAAGGAGCAGAGAGGTGTCAGGAATTGGTGACATCTAAATTGAGGTGAAAAAGATGATGACCCCAAAACAGGAAGGATGGCTGAGAAGAGCCAGGAAGAGCATAAGAAAGACAGAAGTGTGCCTTGTGTTTGGTGCATTCCACTGGCTAGATACAACTTAGGATGAAACAGGGTGTCTAGGCATGAGTGTGCATGCACCTGTGTGTGCGTGTGTATGTATGTGTGTGTGTGTGTGTGTGTGTGTGTGTGTGTGTGCGCGCACGAGTAACCAAGAGAAAAATGAAGTCGATTGTTAAGTAGGAGCTGAATCTGGTCTTACATGGAGGATGACAGAGTTATTGCATAAAGAAATACTGCAGATGTGGGCGTTCGGAAGTTCCCACTGGCTGCAGGGAAGAGAATGAGGTTGTCAGGGATCAAGGCAGGGCCCATGGGGTCAAGCAGAAGCAACTCAAGGACTGCTATTTGAAGAATGACTGTTAAGTCCATTTGCAAGAATTAGTGACCATGGAAGACTCTTAAACCTTCCAGTCTGTGATCCAACTATGATATTTAACAATTATTGTAATTAAGGTAATGAAAGCGGTGCAGAAAGGATGTGACTAGATCATAGGGTAAAAATGGAGGCTCCAGGGCTGAAGGTGCATTGGGGTTTCAGTTCTGACAAGGTCGGCTGCTGGGTTTCTTTTGTAAAGCCGGTAGCACACACACCAATCTACCGACAACATAAATTCTGGATGAAGCTAAGGATTTAAATGCATAAAGACCAAGCAAGACTATTAGCAGGCAATGAAGAAATGAGAAGTAGCAGATGCTAAATAAGCCCAGTGATACGATTTCCTGGGTGAGGTGGCAGGGATTAGAGGGGTCTCACAGAACCTGTGGGAGTAGATACAGGGAAATCAAGGTCCCCTGAATTCTTAGTGGGAACAGATCAAATGGGGTTGTCTTTCCCAGGAGACAGCTTGGCAATACTAACCCAACCTTTGAAATGTAGCCTTTTTGGTTTAGAAACTTAATTCTTTAAGGATTATTTTAAGAAACTACCATGACAGCCTCGTGGAAATGTAAGACAACAGTCATGTGTTAAAACAACCAAATTCTCTGTGACAAGAAGAGATGGCTCAATGATTGCTGCTATTCCAGAAGACCAGGGTTCAATTCCCAAAACCTACATGGTTACAACTGTTTAATACCTCTAGTCCCAGGGGACCCTACATCCTCTTCCAGCTAAGACAGGTATTGAGTAAACATAGTGTGTAGACACAAATGCAGGCAAAACACCCATACACAGAAACATAAATCAAATCTCACAGAATGTCCTGTTAGAGATTTAAGGAAAAAAATCATACAACAACCTTAATGATCTGAATACTCACAAAAATAGCTTTGTCGGGAAAGCAATAATATGGCAATAAGGTGATTCTATTATATATTTGAATGGCAAAGGGAGAAAACTGCGGAGAACTATTGACGATAATTCTCCCTAGTGTTGGAATTATATTCATTTCTGTGCTGAGAAATTTTCATGTAATAAATACCCTTTCATTCTTTCAGGGAAGCAAGAATTGCATTTTTCTTCATTATGAAGTGCAAAAGCAATGGAGATCCTGTAGCTAATAGCTCAGGAGGGCCCAGAGGAGGATGCACCTGCCCGAAAGAAGCCCGAGCATGTGCCAGCTACCCAGCCTCTTCTCCCCATTAAGGAGAAAAACTGATGCAGAAAATTCTTTCTACCAGGAAACTTCAAGAAAAGAGAAGAAAATCCTTGGTAAGAAAGGCAGTGGTAATGCTGAATAAATTATAATGCATTTTGCACTTCAGTTGTGTAGATAACGTAGACCTTAACCACAGTTTCCCACTGATCTTCATGTCATCTCTCCCCATTCATCAGACCATGTCCAATACTACAACCAGACAAGTTAGCATAAAGAAATGCGGTTCTCCGTTGGGTACAATTGTGTCCGGCTCTGTTGTTTTCACATGAAGACCATTAAGAAGTGGCTTTGTTTATCCTCACTTTGCAACAAATGGCAAACCTTTTCAAAATGGTCTAGAAGAAGTGACAGAGAAGGCCACCTTGTTTAGGTAAGGCGTAACATTCTTTTGTGTACGCTGACATAATGGTCTTTAAGATATCAGTTTGGAGGAAGAGTAGCCATTTTCTCTACTATTAGCACTGCTGTTAATTCTACTCATAAAGAGGAGTTAAAACCTGAAAATTTTATATCCCTAGTGCCTTCAAAGTCAATCACAAATTTAGATTGCACACTTGATTACGGTGTCAGGATGGTATTTTGTCAGCTTCGTCAAATGACACTTTTAAATGAGAAGTGTTGATATACTGGAGTGGACCAGTGTTATTTTTCTGCCATCTACATAATAAAGCTTCAGAATTATGACACTCATAAAGTTCAATGCCCTCATCTTATTGACAGGATAATTAAAAGTCGGGGAGTAAAAGCGACTCTTCTTGTATCTAGCTGTCACCGGCAGAGTGGAAACTAGACCTTTAGGTCACGTGACCTAGGAGCCAGTTTCCTCTCTTCAGTGTCTCTCAGAAATAAATATCAAGGAACCTCTACCTTCAACAATTTATAGTGTTTCAGCACTCATGTCCTTTCCACCATAGTCAAGGGAAGTATGAATTATACTTAGAATTAGTCTCATGTTACAAAAGGGGGGCTTGTAACATGACTAGCATTCCAGGCATAGAGCCCAAGGCTTTAGGCTCCAGGGGCGGAGCTTTGCCTATCTGCAATTAATCCTGCCGTACAGCATCGTCCTCCTAGCACAACATGGCCCTTGCCCTTTTGAACCATCAGCAGCTACAATTACCCAAAAGAGATTGCATGAGATTGTATCCATGAACTTTCTGTCACAGAGGAGGGGTGGGGGGCTCATAAGGCCACACCCCATCCCAAGAGTCATAGGAAGTTAACACTGGAGGGGGAGGAGCATTAGGCCACGCCCATTCCTTAGGACAAATCACAGTTGCTGAAGAGAGGGGCAAAGAGATTGTGGTATTGTGCCCTTTTCTGTGGTATTGTGCCCTAAGCTGCCTGTGCTTCTGCTACTAATCTTGGACCCAGGCTCCTGTAATGAGGCTGCCCTCATTGAACTGAATGTCCACCAAGCTACAGTTGAGTGGGATCATGTCTTTCGCCGTGGCTGGTTCACTCTCTGCAGTGAGGTGTGTCTTTATTTCCCCGGGGAAAGTTCACACAATAAAAGAACTGATTCATTTTCTCTAGCAACTCTCCAATCAAAAGTCCTCGAAGCTGGAAAAGTTTTGAAACCATAAGATGCTCTGACAATCTCACAAAAAAGCCTGACAAATTGCAAGCTGTGGGGGCGGGGCAGGGAGGGGAGGTGGGGCGACTTCTTTTCAGAGACTATATTGACATGAAGCATTGGCTTTCTATAAGAACTTAAAACTCGACTCTTGAGAAAAATGAAAGCTTACCACTGTTTGGCTTAGCCAGTAATTCATGAGGACTCTGATCCACATTACCCTGTGTGTCATTAAGGTCAGGAGGCTCGAGGCTTAAGTAAAAATCATCAAGGTACGCCTCTAAGGCTTCAGAGGCAGAGAAATACGGCTTTTCTTTAAACAGGATGGAGCCATCGGCATGAAAGTGGATGCTGCTCATGACCAAAACCGCTGGAGACCAGGTGCAGGAGGGGCAAACTGATGCTTCTCAACAGACCGTGACACGGCTTTCTGAAAATAAGCAGCAATGACCATTCGCCTTTCAGAAAACTCTAAAGACAAAGACAGGCGCGCAAGATTTCAGTTAAGTAGGTACACATGACCATACTCGTGGATGCTCCTGTGTCTCTCCTCATACAAAAGGAGCTTTTAGAAGTGAAATTCCTCTTTGTCCCTCTGTAGATGAGCTGTATATAGATGATCTGTATACTGACCGAGGAATAGTTCCATCAGCTGTATTTAGAAAACCATTACGGAATTCGTTATGTCCATTAATAAGTCACGGAGGTATTGCAGGCCTTTGTTTTGGGTTTTACAAGGTTGGCTCTGTAGTGCCGGTGTCTTGAGATGCCTTTACTTGCTATGTTAACACAAGGAAAGTCTCTTGAATCTTATCTGGTTTTTTGTTGTTGTTGTTTTTTTTTTCCCTCTCCCTGTACCAGCTCTTACTCCATTGGTGGGAGAGGGAAAATAATATATAAGACAGGAAATGAGTAAGAAGAACAGGATCCCTGAGACAAGAGCGATGGCAAGGAAGTGAACACTGAAGAAGCTCGGAGGGCGAGCATGGGCTCTGACAGATTAAGAGCTGAGCAGCTCTGGAACTCTGCTTTGCCACCTTAGTCAGTTCCTCTTCACACAGGTCTGCAAAGGAGACAATCATGGGACACGGAGATGGACGTATCCATAGCAACAGGGTAAGCAAGCAATGGCTAAGGCTGAACGTTAGACACAGGGCATGAGCTTGACCTTAACCACTGTGCTAGGATGAGGCATTTCGTGCTTACCCATGACCTGTGGCTTCTAAAGGCAGTCCACATGCTGGCCACATTATCTATAGCTGGCTGCCCAACTTCCATGGGTCTCTAGTTTGCTTAAAATGCTTAGAGTGTTCCCTGATGGGGGTGGTGGAAGAGTATGCCGCTTATTGGATAATGATACATATCTACGTGCTAAGAAGCAAATACTCACTGTTTTAAGGCTTTTGAGATTCAAGTGGGCATGCTATGTTTTCAGAATGTTGCATTTTATGACATCATAATACATCTGAAATTCACCTCTCTAGAATACTTTTAGTTTCCTTAATAGAGCTATATAGAAGTCTCAGGGAACCAGGAAATTTTTGATTTACTTTTGTACCCACATGCACCTGAGCAGACACACAGTATTCCTGAAATAGACACACAGCGGAGCCTATGATTCCTGAAATAACAGTTCTGGTCACTGAGCATCTAAATCCTAGATCAAGAACCTGCCTTGAACAAATATAGTTTTGGATGTGTGTAAAGAACAGTGGGGACAATAAGGTAGGTAGGAAAAAACAGTAAGATCTTTAACAGGAATTAAACCGATGTATTCAGTAATCAAGGGTTAGCCTCACGTATTCAGAAACAAGGTGATGATAAAGCTTTGACGAGTGTGTGTGTGTGTGTGTGTGTGTGTGTGTGTGTGTGTGTTGGGGTCAAACTCAGGCCCCTACAAATACTAGACAAGTTACAGATTCAACTTACTTCATGTTAAAGACCCAACGCCTCACCCACCTTCTCTGATTGGTCAATAAGAATCAGTCATGATTACCCAAGAGAGACAGTGGGTAGGAAACCTGAAGGTTGCAGCTTGGATGGAAGGACCCTTGGGCTAAACTAGAGTCAATCTTCTGCAGCTCTGTGTCTCTGCAGCTCTGTGTCTCTGCAGCTCTGTGCCTCTGTTCCCTCTATTATGTGACTCCTTCATTTTCCCCCCTTTGGTTTTTCAAGACAGGGATTCTCTGTAGAGTCCTGGTTGTCCTGGAACTCACTCTATAGACCAGGCTGGCCTTGAACTCAGAAATCCACCTGCCTCTGCCTCCCAAGAGCTGGAATTAAAGGTGTGCGCCACCATTGCCCGGCTGATGCCTTCATTTTAAGTTCTGTTTAACGATGCACAGCTCAGAAGACGCCATGCTTGATCCCTGGCTGCTTGGATGGAGGAAGGCTCTACTAGGAGAACAGCACCATAGTTCATCTCCTCCACCAACACCATTTTGATTCCACACAGGCTTGCCTCTCCTAAAAGACCTCAGACCTGCTCATGATCCAGCCACTGTCCAGCTCTGGAGGAGCCAGCCCAGACTAGAGTCAATGTCAGTTTTGTCCAGTGCTCTTCAGCTTGGTAAATATCTTCAATATCATCCCTGCTAAGACACGGTCTGCAATAAGTGCTGAGCGCTCCCTTTCCTTGGCCTTCCATTTTCTGAGTCATTCTGAGTATCTGCCATGAGTTAACCTACATGATTGCTGGCTGCATGACCCCTTCCCTCTTTACGCTCAAACAAATCAAGGGATGGATGAGTTTTGAATGTCCAGCCTGTGGCAGTTGCTCAATAAATGTTTGTTGAGTTGAATTCAGCTAGAATGTTCCATTTTCATGACAAAGCATCCCAGGGTGATTACTGCAGCTGTGGAAGCCTTCTGAAAAATTGAATCCTTTGGGCTCCTTAGGAGCTCCTGAGGAGGAACAAAGGAACTGAATGTAGTAATGCATTCAGGCCAAGGAATCAATCAGAGACTGGCTGAGTATGCCTAACCGAAAGTTGATGAGAGTCTGAAGGACCCTCGTCCACACTTGGAATATTTTGCTGGTTCATTTATAGCAAATCTTTGGCACCAGACCATACAATGTGTATCTACAGTTCACAGGTTTAAATACGCTTCAGCAGCTACCGAGCAGCGTTTTTAAAAAGCAGAAAGGAAACTTGATAATTAAAGATTCATAAAACAATCTAGGAAATCAACATGGAAAGACCATCAGTGGTTCTGAAAACTGAACACCATGTATAAATGTAAGTGAATTTTGTGATTATTTTATTATTGTATTATACTCACGGCAAATGCAAATGGTTTTTCACTAGTTAGGCTGACAGGGGGCTGAGCACAGAGAATGTGCACTCTTCTGGTTTATAAAGGAAGAGGATCATATTTAATAATGATGAAAAAATGAATACATCCTCTAAGTGTAAATCAAACTGTGGGGTCTTTGGAAATTTCCCCTTGCAATTTCCTGTTTGAAGTTGGTCTGCTTGATTCTCTTTGATAGTGTTCTTAAAGATGTATTCAATCTATAAACTCCTCAGGGTGCACCATCTACTAGGAGGTAGCCTGTTTCATGAGAAATACAGAATTCACCAGTAGGAGGGCAAGCGAAAAGCACTAGCACTAGCTCTCTCTGTCCCTGTTATATTAGGCTAGGCCAGACTCAGCCTGTAGGACTCCATCAAACCTGTATAGAGAGAAGATTCCAGAGATATAAACAAAGTTCAGTCTCCCTCTCTGATTCAATTCAACTGCGCACAGAACTGTTGATTCCCAGTGTGTGAGAAACCATGTTAAGCAACATCAAGCGAAACCAGATAGACCAGACAGCCCTTCCCTCACCAGGAGTCTGGAGCACAGTAGGAAAGATCAAAGCAGCACAAAAATGATGCACGACTGTGAGGATGTGGTCAGTGGTCGAGAGAACTTCCTAGAGAGTCCAGAACACAAAGAGAAATGATCTTTGGGAGAGGACCCGGGGAGAGTTTGACTCTAGACATTTAAACTAGACTTAGACAAAAAGGTGCAGGCACACAGAAATGGGAGGAAATCGTGATGCCAGGAAGAAGGAGCATAAGGCATTAGCAAAACTGCAGATACAACTCTGTAGAGACAGCAGATTTCCACGAATCAGCGGCTGAGGAGAGAAGATACCAGCCATACTGAAAGAGAGTGGTGATTTTTAGATTTTTAGATTCGTTCTATCTTACAGAAAATGAGAAGAGGGCCACAGAAAGGTTCAATGGGACCTAGAAGAATATATACAATGAGTAATAGAGCCGACTCATTTTTTTCCACCGCACCTTAGCATCTTTTCTCTCTCTATCATTCTCTAATGAAGCAAGTACAATGTACCCTGGTTTCTCATCCTTAATGCCCTCGTAGGAGACTCCAGACCTCAGTTGGGGTATCTATCCTACCTGTCCAGCTCTCAGAAACCTGCAGTTCATTTTAAACCATTGATAGAATGACCCTCTTGAAGAGCCACTTGACGTGTCTGGCTAATGGGAGGGACTTCTTACTGGCCAAAGTCCATCTTTAGCAGTGTTAGCCAGATTTCAGGTACTATTAACGGATATCTGAGATAATCCCCTTAAAAAGGGAAAGATGTTCTTTATCTCACAGGTCCGGATGTTTCAGCCCATGGTTTTCAGGTTCTCGGTTGAAGTAGGATTCCATGATGTCTAACTGAGCCAAGTAGTTCTGCTTCTTGATGTCAGGAAGCAAGAGAGAGAAAGAAGGGCCCCGATGTCCCCTTCAAGGAGTTGCTCCAATGACCTAACTTCTCTTTATTAGGCTGTATCTCGGAAGGTCCCATCAAGTCCAATAGTATCAGGAGCTGAGATCCAAGCCTTCAATATGAGTCTTTGGAAGAAATCCACTATCATTATTGTTACAAACAGCGATGTTATAGCGTGGCCCAGGGAAACAAGAAATGCCTGAGTGACATGCTAATCCTAAAGGGCTGTCCAAGGAACTTATTAATCAAATAAAGCTTCTTACTAAAGAGATGTTATCTCTTCTCTGTCAAACTATAGGAAAGTTATGAACTCTCAGAAATTAAACTACAAACATGTGCTGTTGAGTTTGAATTTTGTGTGTGGGAGGAACAGGGGTTTCAAGACAGGGTTTCTCTGTGTTTAACATAGCCCTGGCTGTCCTAGACTTGCTTTGTAGGCCAGGCAGGCCTCAAACTCACAGAGATCTGCCTACCTCTGCCTCCCAAGAGCTGGGATTAAAGGCATATGCCACCAAGTCCAGCTGGAGTTTGAATTTTAGTAGAATACTGTCAATGAAAAGCAACTTAAATATTCCCAGTAGAAATGGCCTAATGTATGTACTTCACACATTATCTCTGTGACAAGATATTGTGACAAGACACATATTCTTTGAAAGACTGCTTACAGAGACTGGTCACAATGATTAGTGCATCCAAGTTAAGCCCACAGGCTAATTGTAATAATTTGGAATGCAGTACAATGCTTGGCATGGTGACACATGCCTGAAATAAAGCACTCTAGTGGGAGAAGAAATCTGCATAGCAAATTTGAGAGTTTGAGGCTAGTTTTGGATACATAAGGTCCTCTAAAATAAGTAAGTAAGTAAATAAATAAATAAATAAATAAATAAATAAATATTTTATAGACAGGAAGAGGGCCAGCAAGATACTCAGAGGGTATGGATGCTTGCTACACAAACTTAGCAGTTTGATCCCTAGAACCCACACTGGATGCAAAGGTATCCCCTGCCACACATGTTCACACTCATCCATAACACTAACCGATAATTTTTTAAAAAAAGGAATAAAAAAACAACGTTCGAAAGCCATATGGCATTACAGATCCAAGACATCTCCTGAGATTTTTCTGTGATCAGTGGGGCGGGGTGTGTGTGTGTGCACAGCGTGGGATGGGACAAACACGAGAGCTAGCCTGTAGGTTGCAGTTTGGGCACGTCCTCATATTTTAGATCTGTCTATTCCAGTGTTGTACTACACTCTGCTTTAGACCTAACTGGCAACCTGCACACTTGAGAATTGAATTCTCCCTTCAGAACGCTCCTCATTTATGCAGTGAATCCTTTTGCAATATTCATCACAAGTTACGAGCCCGGCTCTTGTGCCCTGCTGACTGGGTTTAGATCTGACAGTATGACCTTGGGAAAGCTACTGACCTCTCTGCCCCTAAACTTCCTCATCTCTAAAGCAGCCTTGCTAATAATACCCAATTACTAAAGGGACTAGTATGTATAAAATGCTTACAACAATGCCTACTGTGTAAGGGAAGTTCTCAGGAGTCCACAGCTATGTGTTAACTCCTCCTGCCCCACCCCAGAACACTTGCCCTTCCTCAGTTCTAGGGGATCCTATCCTGCCAAGTGAAAAGGTGCTATTTCATCTTGGGAAATATTAAGCACAAGAGCGAGATGGGGAGGGGGAGGGAGGGGAGGGGAGGGGAGGAGGGAGGGAGAGGGAGAAAGAGAGAGAGAGAGAGAGATACACAGAGAGAGACAGAGAGAGAGAGAGAAACAGAGACAGACACACAGAGAGATAGATACAGAGAGACAGAGAGAGACACAGAGAGATAGATACAGAGAGACAGAGAGAGACACACAGAGAGATAGATACAGAGAGAGACACACACACAGAGATAGATACAGAGAGAGAGACAGAGAGAATACATCTAGAATTTTATTCATTGTGTCCACTAATCTCCTTAAATTCACATCCTAGATATGAAAGGATTACTCTAAAGCAGGATCAATACTCGGTTCATTTCACATCCCAGAGCTTTCTTTAGAGCCCAGGAAAGCCGGAGGCTGCAGAAGAAGCATCAGCAAAATTTAAATTATTTTGTAAGTCTTAAGCTTCAAGAGTTACTGTGTTCTCCTCCAGGGATCGCGCCTCTCCCTGTGTCATTTCGCCTTTTCCTTAACATTCTCCATTTCTCTTTATTTCTGAGTCGGAATGCTCACGGTCACCATTCTTCTGACGTGGATACAAGCACTTCAGCAAAAATAGCTGCCGGAAGACGTTAAACGATTCCATTCACTTTAATACACTGTGACTAATTGGGGAAAACAGCAAGCAACACGTTAGGATTATGTGCGTGCGTTGTAACCACTCATTGGCATTGTGGCGGCATACATTAAATAGAATTTTGAAATACTGGGTAATGAGGAGCAAAAGTTCCTTTGCTCGGTGGAAATCTCTATGGACATAGCTTAAAGAAGGAGCAAGGGGAGTTTGTAGCCATTATTTCAAAACTACATGCTATCAGCCATTTCTGAGTCTACTTTCTGATTAAGGAAAACGATTAAAGTCAGAAAGGAACACATAGATTCCCCCAACCCCATTTCCTACCATAAGATATGCCATGTTCTAAGAGTTTTCTTAACAAAGGTGGCAGGATCTAGAAATCATTGTGAGAAAAGTTTAAATATAAGAAAACAATAAACTTCCTCTATAACATGTCGACATTCTTTATGGAGCTGAAAACTGGACCTAGGGTTTGTGTATGCAGGATAAGTATCTCTCTGCTGGCTCTCCGTGACTGAATGTGATGTAGCTCGTACTGGATCCTTCAGGTTCTGCAGAGCTGGGATTACAGGCATGCACCACTCAGCTTGGCTTAATGTGTTTATTTTCATCAGTGGGCAGTGTCCATCTCCTGGGAAAGGTGGATAGGTTTTCTTAAGAAATATCAGATATTTAAGGGGCTGGCGAGATGGCTCAGCAGGTAAGAGCACTGACTGCTCTTGCGAAGGTCCTGAGTTCAAATCCCAGCAACTACATGGTGGCTCACAACCACCCGTAAATGAGATCTGACGCCCTCTTCTGGTGCATCTGAAGATAGCTACAGTGTACTTATGAGTAATAATAAATACATCTTTGGGCGGGAGAAGGCAGGGACTGAGGCAGTGTAGCTGACCAGACTGAGCAGAGATCCTAAAAATTCAATTCCCAACATCCACATGGAGGCTCACAACCATCTGCACAGCTACAGTGTACACTCATAGACATAACATAAACAAAATCTTTTTATAAAAAGAAATATGAGATGATGGGGCCATTAGAGAGTGGAAGCGAGTGGCCAGGGTACCTGCCCGGGTGGGGGAGGGGGGTCACTTCATGTCCTGTCCTCCTTGGTGACCAAAGCTGATTTGAAAACCTAAGTTCTGCATTTCCTTTTTAAGATCCTATAGAATAGTTCCTTATCTGCCAAGCTCCTCAGGCTTTCATAGGATCTACTGCGGAGCATGCACGTGACAGAAAGGCCCAGAGGAGAATGTGAGACAGGCTGCAGGTCATCTTCTTTAGTTTGAGTCAGAAAGGAGGAATGTCACCTGCCCTATGTGACAAATGGCAAAGGGCACTGGCTGTCTGAGCATGAACTCTTCTACTAAGGGCCAGGGTGAACTTAAAAAAATCACGGTTCATCGGCATGTGATGGCTTTGCCGTTCTCAGTAATGCCTGGGTTCCTTCCTGCAGACTTCCACATCTTAGATTCTCCATTCTCCATACAACTTTCACCAAATTCTAAATTTAAGAAGAACTCTTTGAAAATATTTCCCCCAATTGTTAATATTCAATCATTGTAATTACTACTTCATTAGAACTTCATAGAATAATTCATATTTGGGGAAAAAAAAACAAAATGAAAACTAGGCTTGTGATAAATTCTAGGTGCCCTTCATAGCCCGATGGCTCATAGAATATTGAGGTGTTATATTACATGCCCCCCATCATGAAAGCATCATATATATTGAGTACTAATCTGTGAAATAAAAACCACAAGCCATCTAAAACATCAGATTAGCAATTCCTCAATTCCTCCACTTAAAATGACTTAGAATAATAAATGAGCTATTAGGATACCTGTATCTGGTAAGTAGGGATTTCTGTCACTGTAAGAAGCTATAGAGGTGAAGTGACCAGTGATGTCATAGTACTCACTGTAGGAATGTGTGGGATCTGCCATAAAACCTACCCAGGAGAATCTCTTGCCCGAGCTGTCAGTGGAACCTGAGGGACTCCAGTCATTCTGCTTGTGCAGGTTGTGGTTTGAGGACGCACTGCAATCCAGCTGTCATGCTAAGCATGGAGTCACAAAAACGTGTCGGGTAACCATGGGGACACAGCCACACTTAACTGCAGGACAAACATCTTTGGTAACAAAACCCTGAGGTGAGGTGCGTGGCATTGGACAGACAGGGCAGATGAAACCTCTGTGCTCAGCACCAGAGAGATCCCCTGGCTACTGAGCGTGCACAGCCCCAGAAAAAGCCAACTGAAAAAGCCCTTCTCATGCAGACACTGGATAAATGGCAGTGCAGGGACTAGCTAGCCTGTAGGAACAGTGAAAATAATCTCCTGCAGTCATGCCTTTGCATTCTTATTTGCATTAACTATTTTAAACCTTGTGAATGGGAACGTGGAGAAAACAGGGGACATCTACGTATTCATTCCTGGGACATTAAAAGTATATATGGTACAGCCGCAAGGTGTGTGCCTATGCTGTCGAGATTGTAACAGTTCTTTTGAAGAAAAATATTATTGCAGCTGTACATCCAGATTAACTCTCATTTTATACCCATTTCCTCTTCTACCTGGGGTTAAGCAGGATTTTCAACTAGTCATGCAATAGGTTTTTGCATCTTACACTCATTTGGAGGTATTCATAGCACATGGTACTGTTCTGTGTGTTTTCAAATCATGTAACTCATTTTGCATATTTGTTTACTTTTTAAAGTTTGGATTAGGTATAATCATATATATATATACATATACATACACATACATACATATATACATATATACATATATATACACATATATACATGTATATATATGCCATACACTGGCAGCTTGTCACCTCTCTTCCCACTGCAACACTGACCCCAGGACCAATGAATTGTTACTGTGAACTCTTGTCGCACAGCTGCTTGACACAGTGAGGGGACCCGCCTCATTCTAGCCAGCCTCTAAGATGGAAGGGGAAATCCCAAGAATGACTTGGAAGGCCCGGGGCATGTGTGATGCAAAACTGTAAAGAATATATTGATCTGAAAACTTGGTGGCTGCCCACTTAAGGGTTTAGTATGCAGTTTTCATGCCTAGGTCAACACTCTCTAGGGCGCAGAGACAGCACCTATGTATTTATTAAGTAAGCAATGGATGCCTGGCCCCTGCGAGCATTTCTGTTTGCAAGCAAACCTCTTCTGACACTTTTGGAAATGCAGTATTTGCCTGACTTTCTCTTTGGCTTTTTGGCATTCAGTTCATGCAGTTTTCATCCCTATGATAAAAAACCCTCTCTAGACACCTGGAGACCTTCCTAATCTCCATTTGCTGTTAGATGACTCAACAGGACCAGAGCCAGCTCTGGCAGAACTTATTATCTACGCACATAATGCTTCAGAAGTTGACAGTAGTTCGTCTTTGATTTAAATAAGAAAGAATAGATAGGGTTCATTCTAACTTGAACGCTGTCTCTTCTATAGAGAATTAATCAAAGAGCAGATTTGCTTCGCTAAACTGTTTCTATTAATGGTACAAGTCAGCTCTCTGAATGATTCTTTCCCAATCGAGGACTGTTTATCACAAAGGGTCCTCCAAGGAGGATGCTGGCAAGAAGTACCTCCAGTCTGTGCTGTGGTCCTTAGGCAAAGCCTCTCCTAGCGTTTAGGAAGACACCCAAGTGTGGTTGAACACCTTCCATCTTTTTGAGGGAAGCTTGAAGATTTGGTTCTTGACTCTCCTAGCCAGTTACAATGTAGCAGGGCTGTTGTGATGGTTCATATATGCTAGGCCCAGGGAATGGCACTATTAGGAGGCGTGGCCTTGTTAGAGTAGGTATGTCACTCTAACAAGACTCTCACCCTAGCTGCCTAGAAGTCAGTCTTCCACCAGCAGCCTTCAGATGAAGATGTAGAACTGTCAGCTCCTCCTGCACCAGGCCTGCCTGGATGCTGCCATGTTCCCACCTTGATAATAATGGACTGAACCTCTGAACCAGTAAGCCATCCCCAATTTAATGTTGTCTTTATAAGACTTGCCTTGGTCATGGGGTCTGTTCACAGCAGTAAAACCCTAACTAAGACAGAAGTCCTTGTGTCTCAATCGATGACTTCTAGCTAAGCTTTGTCCCAATATTCTGCTCAGATGAAACAGACCCTCCTTGGTCTTTTGTGTTAGTAGCTTATTTTCATTGAGGAACATGATGCTTGAACATCTTTATTAGACTTAAAAGTACAGAAATGACTGCCATTGGGAATAAGATCATGTGCCCCATGTTTATGTAAGTTTAGATGGCACATTTTGACCTACAAAGGGCTTCTGCCTCACATTTTACAGATTTTCATCAGCATCCAGCATGTGACAGAGTTTCTTGAAAATGAGGGTAAGATAAATCATTCACGGCAGCATACCTGTGTCTTCATGGTAGTAAGAGAGAAACTGCAAATTTCACACTGAAAGGTCTAAAATCCCGTAAGAATGTAATGTGAACGTTGCCAACTCCAGAAACACAAGAGATACTTTAGATGATGATAAATAGTTTACATTCTCTCACTGTGAGGAGGTGGCTCCTTCCGGATAAACCTGCTGAGAGGACATCTTCTTGAGCTTAACATGATTGTACGCAGTTCTTTCAGTGGTTAGCATGCAATGTATGTCATGAAGAACGTTTACCCAATTACATGCTAATGCAACACACAACGAACTCAATGCAATCAATGTGAGCCTTGGAGGAGTTGCTCAAGACCACTGTTCCTGCTCACAGGCTCTGGGAGGAGGAGGGCTCTCTACAGCTAGGAGCAGATGCATGGACGTGTGAATGAATAGCTCATAAGAAGAGTAATAGATTTATTTGTAGTTTTAGGTTCCCACCTTTTGGGAATATTAGAGGGATGTCTGCATCTGTGCACAGAAAAAAAAAGAAAAAAAATCAACTTCAAGTCTCCCAGAAAGGAAGAACTTCTGGCCTCCAAGCCTCACTCGCACTCCTGGTCTCCCAACCTTGCACTCCTGGCCTCCCAACCTCGTTCACACCACTGTGCTGCCCCACCCCCAAGCCTTGCTCACACAGCTGGCCTTCCACTCTCACTCACACCACTGCTTCCCCCAGCCTCGCTCATGTTGCTGGCCCCACAGCCTCACATTGCTGCCCCACCCCCACCCCCAGCCTCGCTCATACCGCTGGCCCCACCCCCAGCCTCACTCAAACCAGTGCTCCCCACCCCCAGACTCGCTCACACCGCTGACCCCTCCCTCCAGCTTCACTCTCACTCACCACTGCCACTCCCAGCCTTGCTCACACCACCGCTGGGTCCCCCAGCCTCACTCACACCACTGCCGGGTCCCCAAGTCTCGCTCACACCACCTCTGGGTCCCCCAGTCTCGCTCGCACCACTGCCCCCCACTCCAGCCTCCCTCAATACTGCTCTCACAGCATCAACCCAGATGCCCTGACCACGCCAGTTTACATGCTTTTGCACATGCCCTCTGCACAGAACACTCTTCCCCTAGCTACGCCTTTGCCTCTCGGTCATGATCTCATCTAAGCCGGTCCCTGACTACTCCATCTCCATTCAGCTTCCTCTTCACTCTGCAGCCCCAGGTCTCCTTTCACGGTTTTTTTTTTTTTTTTTTTGCCTAACCTTGGGAGAGTGTGTTTCCCCTAACATCGTTTGCCTTCCTTGTCCACTTGAAATGAGCTCACACAGATGCCGGGACGGTGTCTGGTCTGTCTGTCTGTCTCTGTATAAACCTCCTCAGCTCAGAGTTTTATTTCACCCACAGAAGCGGGGGCTCGGTCAATATGTAAAAGCCAATAAATGAAGCTGCCATCATATATTTAAAAAATGATTTGGTCCTACTTCCTATGACGCGGAGTCCTGAATGGCTACATCTCCACCTGAATGTGGCACACGGTGACACATCTTGAGAATGTATCTGCTCCATCTTAGAAGCTATGTAAAGAGAACACACACATCCATCTCCATACAGATTTTAATTTAACATCAAGAACAAATACACCACAATGTAACAGAACAGCATTTTTCCCTTCAACGAACTCTCCATCTGGACAGTGCTTCTCGTGTGTTTTCGCAGCAGGGATATTAAAAAAAAAAATAACACTCTCTGAAACATTCAGTTTTGTATCACATACCCACAAGAGGCTCAGTAATTGTTAACTCCTGGTGAATTGTCGTCTTGCAATTCTGTAAACCTTTCTAGTGGAAAAGAAAAAGAAGTCCTACCTTGCTTTCAGACCAGGAAAAAAAAAACTTATACACTGTAAATTCCATAGATATATCTGAGGCTCGCACACAGGCTGTACATACAAACTAAGCAGAGGGTTGTTTTCTATGAAAATGATTCTGTTTGCTGTACCCAGGCAGCAATCAAAACAAATCAATGCTGATGCTTCTCTAGGGAGAAAAATGGAACTATTTCTCCTTCTCCGTGATTCTTATGAGGATGTCTAAGCTGCCCGACATACAACTGTCTTGGCATAAATATTCTCTAGGAAAGTGTTCACTGCCTTTGAAGTTGGAGGATCGACCCAGTGTTAGCATTAGAATTCTCATAATCTATCTTTAAGTCTTTACTTGGCTATTCAGATAACAAATCTATCTTATAACAATAGCTAAATATTACATATTATAATCAATAACAATATAACTACTTCCTATTATGATGACGAATCTTTAAATTCAAATGAATGACACTATTTCGATCCTTAAAAAAAAAAATCTAGCAACTTGCTCACATTATGTTCCATCCACGCATTCAATGTTCAATGCTGTCTATATGACAGGGGAAATGACTTAGCTTATAATTGACATGTTAAACTAAGAACTTATCCCACAGCTAACGAGTTCCTATCATTAGCTATTATTAATCTAGGGTCTATTGTTAAAAAATAGATTGTACGGTTATAGTATTTCAACTGCAATGTTTGTTTACAAAGCGACTTCATGTAAGCGTTACTCATGAGCTGTCACAGCCTGCTGCCTTGCATGGTGACCTCTGCTGACAGAGGTCAGGCAGGTAGGTGGGCAGGCAGGCAGGCTGGCTGGCCTAGAGTGCCTTTGGTTTTTGAAAGGATATGCAAAGGCAAAGCTAAGCCACTCATTTGAATATCAATTGATTCCACTTAGGTAGCTACATATTTAATGATGGTCTGCTACACAATAGATGTTGCAGATATGATCCATAAGCATGAACAGTGGCTAGTTAAGTATGGTAAAATTAAATATTTCTGCAGAGCATCATCTAATAAACTTGTGTGTATATATGTACATATTCATACGTGCACACATAGGGAAGCATATACATTCAGCATATACATTCACACACATATATGTATGCATCATAAATGCAAATGAATATGGTACATTATTATAAACATAAGGGCTCTCTACCATATAAGCCACGTGACATGCTACATACTTATAAATATCCAAGTTGGTATAGGCAGTTATATCGACAACTTTTAGGAAAGTGAATACTAAGTATAGTGATAGGCAGTGATATTCTTAGAGGCATTAAAATAATCCAAGTTCATAGCTAATACACGGAGAGGCTGAGTAATACTTGGTAAGTGACGCCTCTGTGGTAAGGGGAAGGCAGGATCACCAGGGCAGGAGGCTCCAGGACGAGCCCTTCACACTGACCACCAGACAGACAGCTCCCACTGACCACTGCCCTGGTTTCAGTCCTGGTGAAGATGGGCTTTGCTCTCAAGTCAAATTCCTAAGGGAAAGGGCCAAGTGTTTGCAGAAGCAAAATAAGTAAGATTTGTTTTCCACAGAAGAGGCGATTCCATTGTAAAATAGGAAGGAAGGAAGGAAGGAAGGAAGGAAGGAAGGAAGGAAGGAAGGAAGGAAGGAAGGAAGAAAAGAAGTAAGTCACCTGGTTGTCCTGTCATTCTAGAGAAATCCCCAGTACGAAATACATGTTCAATGGAAGGTCCTCTGAGATTTAGAGAATGGAAGGAAGGAAGGAAGGAAGACAGGCAGGCTGACCCATAGTCATGGAGGGAGGGAGGAAGGAAGGAGGAAGGGAAGAAGGAAAGAGCAGTGAGGGAGGGAGGGAAGGAAGGAGGGAGGGAGGGAGGGAGGGAAGGAGGGAGGGAGGGAGGGAAGGAGAGAGGGAAGGTGGGGGAAGAGCCGACTCTTTAAGCCAGGTTCTGTGGAAATGAAATCTGTGTCAAATGTTATGATAACCAGAAAGCCAACAGAGTTAAAAGAGACCACGCCTCCTGATATTTCCACTTTCACCTAGAGGAAAATTCAGTGTAATCTTTCTCTAAATCTCAGAGGACCTTCCATTGAACATGTATTTCGTACTGGGGACTTCTCTAGAATGACAGGACAACCAGGTGACTTACGTCTTTTCTTCTTCCCCCAAACTAGCATGTCCCAGAGTCCCCACACTAGCTTTACCTGATGTCCCAGAGTCCCCCCCCCCCACTAGTTTTACCGGGGCTTGGCTCACATAGGAAGATGTGAGGACCCTCTCACATCTTCACAACGGCCTTCATTCCGTTTTCACTGCCAGAAATTTGGTTTTGTTTCCATCT
This sequence comes from Mus musculus, assembly GCF_000001635.26. Lineage (NCBI taxonomy): Eukaryota > Metazoa > Chordata > Mammalia > Rodentia > Muridae > Mus > Mus musculus. The sequence continues at coordinate 119,836,592 of NC_000076.6, read as the reverse complement.
CTGTCCTTAAGATATTTTAAGTAAAATGACTGTTCACTCTATACGCATCCTTTGTGACTTAGTACAGCCATCCGGAGATGTTACAATCAGAACCAGTTGGGACAGGAAAGTTTCAGTCAGCCAAGGTCTAGCCACAGCCATGGTACTTTGGTCTTGGTTTCACAGGAGCAAAGATGCAGTTGTTCCCATTCTAGCCTCAACAAGACAGCTCAGCTCTCTAATCCTATGCTACCCTTACACCTATGTATGTGGACTGACACTACTTATCCTCAGAAGAATTAACAAAAGTCGTACATTGAAACATTTTGAGTATCCCATGGTTCAGAGGAGGAACTTGGCTCAATAAAGGGCAGGACTTATTTCATGCAATTTGACATTTTAGAAAGGATTGTCTGTGTAGCCAGAGCTGATGGGCATCTGCCTTCTTGGTGCTCTGAGACTACAGTCTATAGCTGTGCACTGCCTTCCTCCCTCACCTTGCTTCTTTCTCTTGAGCATCCTTCCCTAGTTTTCCATCCAGGGATGCCCAACATCTTCCCAGTACAGAAGATGTCACTCACAACCGTTCAACGTCAAGGGCCTTTGGAGGATCACATTCTTTTGTGGGGAGCAGGAGTTCTAGTGATTTTCTGCAAATAACTTTTGGCTCCTGTGTGAAGATGCTGATGCGATGTTGGAACTTCTCAAGGAGGATGTAGGGAAACACGCTTTCCTCAGATGACTAAATAAATTATTTCATGTTATGCTTCCTATACCTTCTGATTAACAAGCGCACCTCTTCCTAGACTCTGTCAGATAGCAACCTGAAAAAAAAATTCTCTGGCTGGTGTGTGTGTATGTGTGTACACATGCATATGTCTGTTGATTTCGCTTTCTTTGTTACTATATTTGTTATTATTACTTTTAATCTACTTTGCTTTTTTGTATGACTTTGTTTTTTGAAGAGAGGGAGAAAGAAGGCGTGGGGTTGAGAGGCAGAGAACGTTTGGGAGGAGATGGAGGAAGTGACAGCACGATCAGAATAGAGTGCATGGAAATTTTTTCAATGAAAACAACAACAAAAATTCTCTTACTGGGGCCAAAAGCTTGGTTTTGAAGGGAAAGATATAAACCATATAAGCCAGGCTACCTGACTTTGATTCCCCAGAACCCTCAAAGGTAGGAGAGAATTGATTCCACAAAATAATTCTTTGACCACCCCACATATGCTACGGCAGGTATACCGCAATACATATACCAAACACACACATACACACACACACACACACACACACACACACATTCACACATCTTCACAAAAACACACACACAAACATATAAAATATTTTAAAAACTGCCTTAAGTATTGAAGGAAGAGCTCATAAAATTTCCTCATTCTACCAGAGTAATTGAGATTCCGTGTCTCCCCTCCCCCGTTTCTTCATAAAAACAGAATGGTCAGCCTGTGTCACTCAATCTAATATCTCACATTAACGAACCTCTGTTGATTGCTGCTCTCCCTGATCACACCGAGACAAGGTTAGACATATTGTGTTCATTGATCCTTTTTGCCTTTGGTTCTACAAACAGGACTGTCTCGGAGTGAAGCTGTATCATCTTGGACTGAAGCCCAGACTATTAATGCTCTTTCAAAGGGTGCACCCTAATACTCCTGTCAGGGCCAGTGAGGAGGAGAACGCTTGTTTGACAGATCAAGTTCTAATTCTAAGTGGTGGAGCACCCCTCCTGTTCACCTTTCATGAAGACAATGGGGAAAATCTTTTGAAATCAATTAGAATAAAGTGCCCCCAGGCCCCTCTAAACTGAACGTTATCTATCATCAATGCCAGGGTCTCACTATCAGAATGTATTGATTAATCATTGCCCTAAAGAACTCAGATGGAGACTGACTATAGAAATGTTAATATTTGACAACACCCTTTGATATATCAATGAAATGTCGGACATTTCTGGAAATTCATCTCACTCTGGTGGGTGGGTAGGTGTGCCAAGCGAAGAGCTTCGTTAGGCAGGCTCTTCTGGGAGGAGTTGATTGCAGAGGTAGAAGCCAGCCGAGGGTCATCTATGTCTTTCATAATTTCAGAGGTTAGGTGTGATAGCTGCCCTTTAAATGCTACTGAGTCGAATCATCTCCATTGTGATTCATGGATTGTGAGCAGGGTTGGGAACAAACTTGACATGATTGGATAGATTCAAATGCAGAGAGCCCTGCACTGTGGGGGCATATGTTGTGTGGAGGGAGTATAATTCATGGGCAGACATGCTGCAGACGATTCCCTTGTAGATGTGTGTGGGAGGGCTTTCTGTCTAGAAAAGAATTTGTCAGACTTCCACTTTTTTTTTGGTAACAGGGCACACTTTGCCTTTTTACTTGAGTTGATTCTAAAGCACACGAGTCTAGATTTATAAGCAGTACCAGAGAGTGTTGGCACTAGAAGCGAGTCACAAAATTTAATTGTGAATTTTCCATCTCTCAGGTCTTGCCAAGTGCATATCTGAAAAGTGTGGGAGCCACTGGGGCAGGAACTGCTAAGGACTGGCACCTCCATTCTCTAGAAGTTCCAACATCTATGGAGGTATATACTAATGATGCCTAAAGTCTGGCTTCTGTTATTATAGTTGGGATTACTTGGAAAATAGTCCAGCCACTAAGTAAAATTAAGAACATGGTAGGTCAAACGAAATTAATCAGCTTTATTTCCCCGTTTAACTTCTATGCACCTTTAATATGCTAATAATACTTTGCCTCTGCATAACAAAAGATGCAGTTTGTTATGTATTCCAAGATAAGTTACAAAGCTCATCTTTGACCGAGGGACTAGTAGCATTTAGCAGAATTAGTTTTAGGCAGAGCAGAGAATAGGGGATGCTGGAGCAGAGCTCCAGAAGTCAAAACACCAGACTCTGCTCATGTGTTTCGAGGAGAGGTGTCACCACGCTTCAGAGGGACAAAAGGTGATCAGCCATGTGAGATCTCAGGCAGAGTGGCCATAGGCCTTTTCTCCAGGCAGGAGGTCAGGTTGAGCTGAGACTGAAGGTGACTGAGTAACTGAAGCTGAGGGCAGATCGAGAGATGCTGAGCTAAGAGTATTGGGAAGGCCAAGCTAGCCACGGGAGATGATTAGCACCCAACCATTGAACCATGAAGGCAGCCTGAAATTGAGTAACGTGTGTGTCTGTGTTTTTATCCAATGTTCTCTGGGTGGGAGGCTGGTAGCATGGTCTGCCTGGAGCTTAAAGCAGGGTAGGCAAAAACTACACACAACATTTGTGATGTCATGATTATAGCCTCGTGCACACAGAGCAGAAGTACTAGTGGTCACCCTTCCTTCTAGAACTCATTGCTAGGCAGTGGTGATCTCTCATGACTTCTAAATTGGGAATGAGGCCAAAAACTCAATGAGAAGGCAGGAGTAAAAGCCCAGTGGGTAAACATGCTTGCCACCAAGCTTGACAACCTGAGGTCTAGCTCTGAGAACTACATGGTAGAAGGAGATGTCTAAACCCTGCAAGTTGTCCTCTGACTTCCACACATATGCTTAGTGCATGCACACATACACACACACACACACACACACGCACGCACATGCACACGCACACGCACACGCACACGTGTAATAAGTTTTTAAAATAAACTTCATAAAAGCACCCCTACCTGATGCACATTGGCTGCTGGGGAACTCAAATGTAAACTCAAGGCCATCATAAACCTATTCTGGGCACCTGAAAACTTTTTCCTCAATAATGTTTTATCCTTTAAAAAAAAAATAATTGGGTGTCCTGATGTTTAACTCCCTTATCATTAGAACTGGGTTAATAAGCTTCATCTTAATAAACCTGGGAGAGAATATGAGGTGTGAAGATTTAATTGAGACAAATAAGACGGAAGGAGCACCGAATTTGGCACCTCAGTGGTGGCAGGCGCTAGGGAAATGGCAGCTATTGTTCCTGGCAGAGGACAGGCTTCTTCCTGTTGCGTTTGTCTTTTGAATGCCAACGGCACAGAAGAGTAAAAGATGGATGTTCCTCCTTGTCTCTTTCTCCCCCGTTTCTATTCCTCAACAGGAAAATTCTTTACTATTTCAGCTTTCAAACTTTTGAGAGATTCAAAAAATGAATGTTATCACTTACCCATTTTCAATTGTGTTTATCCCTAATCTGTGAGGGAGGAAACTATTTCATTTACATAATCTCTCTCCATTCTGGTAGCTATAAGATCTTCTATTAGCTTTGTTTATAAAATTGAAATAACAACCCAAAGTCTTTTTTATTTATTTACTCATTTATTTATTCACTATTTTTGTTTTGTTCTGTTGCTGAGGGTCAGGCTGACTATAACCCACGCTAGTCTTGAACTTCTTTCTGCTCTGTTTCTTTTGCCTCCATTCCCAATTGCTAGCAATACAGGTGAGCACTGCCATGCAATGCCTTGCTTCCTAAGGATCATTTTTATTTAAACTTTCGACTTAAAAGTATCTTTTGATTTAAACAGAGTTTACATATGCAAAAGCACACAGACCAAGAATAAATAATTGAAGGAACTGCCATTTGCTATATATGTATACACACACACACACACACACACACACACACACACACATGTCACACAGATCAGATTATGAAATACGTGAGGGTCTGTACCCCTTAAACCTCCCTCCTATCTCCTCTATAGAGTCAATAACTATTCTGACTAATATTCTTACAAATTGATGTCTTTGGACCTAAACTAAATCATATGAAATTTTCTTTAGCTTCCTTAACACAATATTATATTTCAGACTCACCCCTCAACTGCATGTAGCAGTAATGCTTTCTTTTTAATTCTATATAGCATCCCATTAAATGTTATGATGTTTTTATTGATTCTTACAAACAAGAAAAGGAAACGGATAAACTCACACATAAAAACAACAGCAAGACAAAAGAGTTAAATCATGAGAAGGAAAAGTAGTGAGGTCAGGTTACAGTGCCTGGGTTTCCTCATCAGACCTTCCTAGAAGGGCAAGCAGGGTCTAGGGCAGGCCACAGGTAGCAATAGAAACAGGGTGTATATTTGCCTGCCCATCACAGACTGTGCCAGAAAGCTTTGCTCTGGGGGTCACTATGACTCATGACTTTTTGAGATTGTCCTATTATAGTGGGTGATGGTGTCATATAATGATGGCCTTTAAACTTCCCAGGCTGCTCCTTCCTTCAAAAACAGACCCAGGTCTCTGCCTCTCTCCTTCTCTGCCTCTGTGCTTCTCTGACCTCACCCAGCCTCTACCACACCCCTCAGCCTCTGCCCCGCCCTCATCCCTGCCCCCATCCCCCAAACTGCACTCTTTTGTTTCACTTTGTATCTTGCCTGTGGCTCCATTGCTAAATCCAACTTTCCAGGTCATTTTTCTCATGTTCCCTCTGGGTTGTAAATTAGGCCTTGGTTTGCCTGTTTTCTTATCTTCCAAAAACTTCTGAAAAATCTTTGAACACCATTTTCCTTACAGTTTTAGAACCAGCCTTTCCCTTACACATTGTTTGAGAGGTAACATAAGCAAACGTTTGTGGTCAGTGTGTACACCCTTGGCTGTTATCTCTTGTACAGATTTTAAAATTGCAGAGACGGGCATTTAAATCACACAAATAAGTAGCATACCAATAAAATACACATTAGGATATCAGGAATTAATCGCTCGTGGGAACTGATTTAATCCTGGGAATTTATAACTGAATTTTCACAGTTTATGAACCAAATTCATCAACAGACCACTTAGAAGGCGAAGGCATTAAATGAAGTTGACTTTTGATCTGTACAAGTCACCTTGCTCAGTAGAACAGAAAACACTCAATTCAATCAGAAACTCTGTGGGGCCCTAAATGTTCCCCAGGCTGAAGTCAATTGGGAATTCTGTCATGCAGAATTTAACAATAGTTTGTCCTTCAGTCTCCAGCCTCCTGGTGTTCCTGGCCTCCTGCCAGAACCTTCCTCCAGACAGCTAGGGCAGACTCTGAGAAGAGGAGGGAAGAAGGAGGGCAAGGAACACCCAGCTAGTTAAAGGGGAAATGAGTAGGTGTAAGAAGAGGCACACGATCACGTGATCCTTGGGGACTTACTTCTTCCAGTGATTAAAAACACCCTGAAAGGTTATTAAACAACCCAAACAAAAAGCAAACAAAAACCCCCAAAATAAAGAAACAAAAACTAGGCTTACAGGAAGCCCAGCGGGCAGTACAGGCCTGTAATGCTAGCCAGTTGGGAGGCAAATCTTGGAGCAGTTGAACTTTTTCCACAAGTAGGGTTGGAAGAAGGTAAGTTTTTTTGTTTTTTTTTTTTTGTTTTTGTTTTTGTTTTTGTTTTTTTGTTTTTTGTTTTTTTTTTTTTTTGGTTTTTCAAGACAGGGTTTCTCTGTATAGCCTTGGCTGACCTGGAACTCACTTTGTAGACCAGGCTGGCCTCGAACTCAGAAATCTGCCTGCCTCTGCCTCCCAAGTGCTGGGGTTAAAGGCGTGCGCCACCACGCCAGAATGGAGAATGGAAGGATGGGAAAACAACAGTGTTCTCCACACAATCAAACTGAGGAGTTTGCAACCTTGCTTTTCAGCTAGTCCTCATTCTCTCAGCCTCTGCCTCTGCCTCTCTGTCTCTGTCTCTCTCCTCCCTTTTCACCTACCCTCCCCCCCACCCCCCTTTTGAGAAAGAACATTGTATGTCCCAGTGTCCCTATGTTGCCAGCAGTGTGGTCTTTGAACGCCTCAGCTTCCTGCCTCTCTGCCTGAAGACTGCCTGGATTATACTCCCTATGTTGCCAATGTGTTTTTTGAACTTCTCAGCTTCCTGCCTCTGCCTGACAACTGCTTGGATTACAGGCATGCACCCGTACACCAGCATTTAGCTACTATCTCCTCGAAGACCTTCCTGAGTAAGGAGATAGGGGGCATCAGTTTGCCCTAGATAGTAAAAGCAGAAACATCACATGATGACAAGACATGCCTTCCGTGGGGAGGTCTTATGCATGCAGTCGTAGCCTTGTGTAGCCTTGCGTAGCCTATGTGTACAAAGGCCCCGAGGTATCGGAGAACACTTTGGCTCATTCCTCTTGCAGGGGGAAGGGTATTATATACACACCCCACTTAAGGCTGGTCCTCCACAGCCTCTTAGCTTCCACCTTCCATCTATCACACAAAGAAGCTTTTCTGAAGAAGGTTGATAATCGTACTTATATGTGTGTATGTTGATCAGTGCTTTGGAAAGAGTTTTGTGCCATGTCAATTTAGCAGAGTAGAAATAGTAGGTTTTCCTCTAGTGACTGCTATCTGTTCAGCCATGAGTACTTGGCCCAGGCTAATGGTGCCAGGAAAGAGTTCCATTTTGTAGAGCAGGCCTTAAGTCAAGTTGGTTGGTTAGTCCCGCAACATCAGTGCCACTATTACATCGGTGGGCATATCCTATCAGGTTAGTCATTGTTTGTAGACTATAAGGCTCATAGCAGGCTAAGAGCTATAATTCACTGTATGCTCTGGAAGTATATACACTACCTTCTAGCACTGTGGAAGCTAGCCAGCAGGAAAGGGGCTTCTAGGTTGGTACCAGCTTGATTTCGCCATCTGCAATGACAGACTCAAGTATGCACAATAGGCTCTCACTGTCAAATTCTGATGGGGAATCAAGAGCAGTGGCAACAGCCTGACATGTTTGTTGGAAGGGTCTAAGGGAACCTTTTGATGAACAAGTCAGAAGGGGTTCTGGAACAGGCAAAATGTTCCTCTAGCACCTAAGCTAATTATCAACAGCATTCCTGTCAGGTATAATCCAAAGAAGCGTGTAATGCATTATCACACATTTGGATGTACACATTGTGGTATGTACACACACACACACACACACACACACACACACACACACACACACACACACACAGAGTTTATTTGCATATATATCTATAAAGTTGGGAAGTGGTTACAGTAGTGGGTTCCCACACAGCTTTCTCTCAGGGCTTGAGTGTTAGTTGTCCCTCCTCTGACCTGCTCTCCCATCCTCCACCTCACTCAGCCAGTTTTGCTCTACTCTGAGGTTTAATGACTTCACCCATACATGGTGCTGCTATAATTTGGCTCCATTTAAATTTGGGCTCCTCAAAATCCCAGGCAGCTCCCCTGGTTGTATGAGTTCTTCTTCCTCCTGGCTCTTAAGTCCTCAGTTTCCAGCCGAAGTAAGCCCTATCCTAAAGGCTTAGCCTGCACTAAGCTCCCTGGACAGTTAGGTCAGGGTTCCCAAACTCTATACAACAGTGTCACCTAAGGAATTCGGTTAACAATTTTACAGTATAGTCTACCACCCCAGACAAATAAATCATAATCTCTACACATAATTATTTTTTAAGCTCTTGGGGAATTTCAGTGCAGAGGGATATTTAGAAACTCTTGCATTAAGGGTTTATAAAAATACAAGTTTGGGGACTCTTTTATTTACTAATAAAGTCAAGCTAGTTAATATCCTTAGCGTGTTCCTGTGCTTCCCGCGGCTGTGCGGGGAAGACACTTACTCTCCTGGCCTTCCCTACCTCTGCCTGCACCCTGTGCTGCCCTTCACCCTCACCTGGCTTATTTTGTTATAGGAAATGTCACTCTTCAGTTTTCACCTTCCAATTTGTCTTTACTCAACCTCTTCCCTCAAAACAAACAAACAAGCAAACAAGCAAAGCAAGGCCAGATCCTTTCTCTCCAGTAACAACATTCTCTGTGACACCATCATCTACCGCCTCTCTGCCACCCGCCCAGACGTCCACTCCCAGCCTTGCCAGTAGGATGCAATGGTCTCACATTCTTAGGGGGCACCTAACATTCTCAGTTTGTCTTGGGCAGGGCTCCTCTGCTGAAGCTGCTCTCTCACAGGTCAGTAGTGACCGACTTATAAAGACACCTCTCCTTTTGCTCCTTCCTCCTTTGTCTTTGGATAGTATAGCTTGAGAACACGATTTCTCACCCTAAGTTTTATTTATATTTACAACCTTCGTTGCTTAGAAAGCAGTGGGTGAGTGCATAGGTTCCGTCCCCTCTCATTCCTTGGGAAATAGGTATCAGCAAACTTGAAAGTGAGAACATACAACTATACCTCCACACAGCACCAAGGACCCTTTCAGGGACACTCCACACTATACCCTTCAGTAACCTGAAAAACCGGAAACAACCTGGGCGTGCACACCATAATGTAATGTATTGTTACGTGATGCATCATAATGCAACCATTATGTAATGGTACGCCACACAGAATTAAAGTAGATACTCAACATGCACAAGAGTGACTAAGAATAAGGAAATATTTAGGGGAAAATATACTACAATGCTTAGCCTAATTTTAAGTCTTACTGAGAAGCACATGGATTTGACACCCCCCCCCCCTTCTCCACGCCTGGCTTTATGGCAAGCAGCAACAGCCTGAGGTCCCTATTGATCCAGGGACCAAGGTCAACATTTCTCTCTTCATCAGAGCGGTGATCTAGCATTCTCTAAGGTGCTATGTGGGACTAACACTGGGAGGGAGGGGGGTGTTTTATCTTTGGGTTAAATATGATGTTGGAACTTTAGTAGCATAGCTACAAAAGAAAGTTTTCAAACTCTCTTCTTCTGTGAATAATATAAAGCAAAGAATATAAATTTTGTGTATAACATCCAAGTCTTACGTAGATGGGACAATACTGTTAAGAGATTAACATAGAAGATGGAATCCAAATGTGGTTACTGTCTTTTAAGTAATGAAACATTTCAGAATCCAATTATTTTCTAAAAGAAAGCATGCCTTTTCCCTCAAAATTTCAGATGATATGAAATTACCAAAACCTGTATTTCTGCCAGAAGGAAGTTACTTTTACTAAGATAAATGGTTAAAATGAATTAACCCCAATCTTGATACAGTTAATAATCCTGAGGCCATGTAGAATAGTTTGGGCATGCATGTACAAGCGTGCGTGTGTGTGAGTGTGTGTGTGTGTGTGCGTGGTGTGATGTGTGGTATGTGTATGGATGTGTTATGTGGTATGTGTTTGTGGTGTGTGTAAGTATATGTGTGTGTGGTGTGTGTATATGTGTGTGTGTGTGATTGTATGTGTTTGGGGTGTGTGTGCATATATGCATGTATACATGCATATATATGGTGTGTGTATATATATGTGGGGTGGGGTGTGTGTTTGTGTATGTGTGTGTGCACTCATGTGTGTGTGGTATGTGTGGGTATGGTGTTTGTGGTGTATGTATGCATGTGTGAATATGGTGTGTGTGTTCCCTCAGACCAAGTCTCTCTCTCTAGTTCCAGGACTGTCCTACGCTCTTGATTCTCTTGCCTTGGGCCCCCACATGCCGGCCTTATAGGTCTGCTTCACCACCCACAACAGACAGCATCTACGTGTTGTTTTAATGTTCAGAAAGAAGCCGAGACACATGTGGATGATCGGCAGGTTCTGCTGTGTCCTGGCAGCAGAGAGCTGGACAGGCTTACACATCTTACGTATCTGTATATTCCCTTCCCCTAGTCCATGTAGAGTGGGGGAGGGGAGTCCTGAAGCACTGCTCTGGGTGGTCTCCTTTGTGGTTCCACTCACAGCTCCAAAGCTCCCTTCCTTCCCTTCCCCCCAATAGAAAAGAAAACAGCAAAAATGGAGCATGGCTTCTTAGCTCTCTGTCTCCTCCACATCTTCCCATCTTAGAGACGTCCCTCTACTTCTCTATCTGCTGCTTTTTCTAGTGTAGCATTGCTATGAGCGATCGCTGCGTTAGTCTGCAGATGGCGTCTGGAGTAGCAACTGGCTGATAGTAGGTACTTAGTAGGTGTGAGCTAATATGACATCGGTTCTCCCTCTTAGTCATTTCCCTCTGAATGAGATAGATAAATTGAGTACCTATGTTAAAGTGCTCTCCCTTGTTTCAGTAATGGACCAGGCTTGTCATCCTTGTCAGCTCCAGTCATCTCAGAAGGAACAGAATTCCCTTTTGTTCACATGCAGATGATTTCATATCACGCAGTGCTGAGTATTGCACCTGATGGCTGATGGACGGACGGATGCTGCCCCGAAGGAGGAAAGCATTTCCAGCACGTAATTCCTGTTCACAAGAAGGAGGCAAGACAGGCGTGCCACTATGCTCAGCCTAACCTGTTTTATAAAAGGAAAATCTCAGGCCACTAGGGAAAAATATTGGTCCAAGCCCTCTTCCACCAAAGCCTCTCAGAGACGAGTCAGAAGCTCAGCAAGAAATCTCTCTCCTACAGCCAACTCCATCTCAACACGAATGAGAACGGCACCCCGTGACCAGGATCTTGTTGCGGAGTTCTCCTGTTCCAGTGAGGCCTCCCTACCTGTGTGCCTCCTGCCCTAGCAAGGGATCAAAACTTAAGTGAATAACACGTTTTGTGAAGCGTTTTCAACTGTGTACATTTTTTTTTTTTTACAGTTGGTAAGATAGAATGCAAAACATGTTAAGTGAATTCCCTTTAAAAGTGTGTGTGACCACGTCATGAGTGCAGAGTGTTCCTCTTGAGCAGAAGGTGGACACCAGGCATCTCCCTTGATTACTCTCAGCCTTATTTTCTCCATCTCTCCTTGAATCTGGAGCTCACTAGGTTACAGTTGGTAAGACTAACTCTAGGAATGGTCACGCCTGTCCTTCCATATCCCTGGGTTGTTAAAAAAAAAAAAAAAGACTCAGCTTTTTTATAAGGACGCCAGGGATCCGAACTCGGGTCCTCATGCTTGCTAGGGCAACCACTTTACCAACGGAGCTGCCTCCCATCCTGCAAACGACTTCTGACAGCTAAGGGCAGAGGAGAAGAGGAGAGGATGTGTTATCAGGCGAGGTTTGAAAAGGGCGGGAACGTTAATGAGGTGGAGAGATCCAGGCAAGCTGTTCCAAATGGCAGGGTCTGACAGACAGGCCAGGAAGGGTTAGCAGAAGGGACGGGTGTGGGCCGATGGGAGAAATGAGAGCAAACAGAGAGCAAGTACTCTCCACCCAGACCGTAATCAATTCTGAATCCTATCACAGAGTAGAAGAGGGACCATTAAAGGAGAATGCTGAAGGAGTCATGAGACCAGACACAGACAGATGGGGAAGTGCAAAGGGGCCTGCACAGAGAATTTGAGCTTGTCATAAAAGGAGCCACTGCTCAGCCAACAATGATGCTATGTGATGCTGCCCTCGATGGCTGATTCGGCTTTCCTTGGATCAAGAGGCTCTGCGGTTAGGCAGCTATAGCAAATGTTTTCTTTTACCAAAACAAAATTGCCAGTGGATTATTATACTTGATTGGAGTTATCCACAGAAAATTAATTTCTCAATAAGAATTTTTTTTTTTAATACACTGGACAAGGGTTAGAGAGTCTGAGTCTAAAGAAACCTAGAGGTCGCTTGAATAATACTTCAAAAGATAACCAGGCACGCCTCGGTGAGACTGTCCTTGCAGGAGAGAATTAAGAACAAGATTGCTGGCTGTCTGAAGTAGTGGGGCTTCAGTTCTCCCTGGAGACAGGGCTTAGATTGATGTCTGACCTTTCAAGCATAACCCTTGCAGCCCTGGGGTAGGTGTCCTGAGCAAAGGAGGAAGAGAATCTGAGTGTGGTCCCCACATACCAGCCCCACACTCTGTTCAGAGCCAGTGGTCCAGGGAGCAGGAGAGAAGGATTTTGAGGAGAAAGACAGTGAGGGCGGAAAGGAAGCAGAATACACAGCAGGGGACAGTTGGACATCGGCCAAAAGCATCTCCCTCGGATGCCCCGTTGGGATGAAGGTCAACAGAGCTGCCAGCGATGATCGGTTAATGGGACAGAGTCTTAGACAGTTCATTTTATCCCAGATCATATGTGTATTTGGGAAGTGAGAAGACGTGAAATCACTCTGAAAATAAAATACCACATAGGTCAGATGAAATAAAAAAACAAAACAAAACAAAACAAAAAACCACCATTGGAAACTGTGTGAAGGCAGAGTTTTTTTTTTTTTTTTTTTTTTTTTTTGACATGAGTTTTGAGCTAGGAGAAATGTAGGGATATGCGGTAGAACAAAGAAAGAACTAAAACTGACCAGAGCCATGTCTCCTGGGGAAGGTCAATGCATATTAGTTAGCTGAAGGTCACCTCGGTTGAGTAAAGCATGGGACAAGGAAATGCCATAGTCAGCAGGGCATAAGGATGCAGGACTCTCATCTAAAACCAGTAGCACCTGAGAAGGACACGGCGTCACACAACAGGACTGCATGCATACAGGGCCAGAGTATTTCAAGGGAAAATAAAGATGACACACATCTTAGGCATGGCGCCCCTTAAGTGCAAAGGTGGCATCCCAAGTAAGCAGCCATGCTGGCAGATGCTCCGAAGCCCTGTTGTCTCCATTAAGGCAATTCCATTGTCATATGTTGCTGGAGAGCTGAGAAAGTGTTATTTTGGGATTTGGCTCCAAGGCTAGGGATTCTGTAGGTGTGCCTCATTGCAGGGGGAGGGAGACAGAAAAGATGGCATGCCTCTTCTAGTCCCCCATAGTAGGTGCCACACCACAGACAGTGGCTGGCCCTTTTGTGAGTCGATGCTCCTGTCAAAATGTGGGTTCAGACTTGGGGTCAAAGTTATTTTCTTTGATGATTGGGGACATGAAAAGGCAACTACACTGCATACACACTCACACACATACTCACACACACACTCACTCACACACACACTCACATATACACACACATGTACTCACACTCACACACATGCTCACACACACACACACACACACACACACACTCACACACACACTCTCTCTCTGTCTCTCTCTCTCACACACACACCCCTTTGTAAATACCTATCCCTTATTATCTCCATCTTTATTCATCTCTATATCCATTCAACCTTTAAACCAGACAGATCTCTCTGTCTCTCTGTCTCTCTGTCTCTCTCTCCCCCCTCCTTCTATCTCTCCCTCTCCATCTCCATCTCTATATCTATATCTATCAGTTGTTTGAAACCTTAACTAAAACAAAAATAATTCAATTTCCCAATCTGAGAAGCGCTAAGTTTCCTTGAAATATGTACCCAGCTAAGACTGCGGGGTTCTTGTGTCTATATGGATGGCTCAAAGATCAATCTAGAAGATACATATTACTATTATAATACCAATGAAAGAAAACTAGTTGTTATCCAATACTATGTTGACTAGAAATGCTTGATACACCTATGAAACACAGAGTCCAGTTTCTACTATTAAAAAAAAAAACATCAGTTCCAGGAACATTAGAGTTTCAGAGTAGGGATTTATTAAGTGGTCAACAGACGACGAATGCAAGGATGAAGCCAAGTACTAAAAATGTGGGATTTATATGCAAACTTTCCCTTAAATGCATCCCTTTCTCCTTAATTCTCCTTAAGAGAATTAAGAAACCATACAGGTGCCATATTGCTTTTTTTGCTAAGCAAGTTAGCCTCATGTAACAAGGTGGTTTTAGAGCCATAAAGCCAGCCTCCCTGCCCATAAGATCTGGGTAAGAGTGAAGTAAAGTTCGAAGTATTTCCTAAGAAGGCCCAAATAATTAAATGCTCTGCCTCTTCCAACCAGTCACATCCAATTCTTTTTAATAGACACTTCCTAAGTGTCTTCTATACACAAGACACTGTGTTGAGCGTCTGGAAAAGAGAGGATTGGGTTCAACCCTCAATGGGAGTAAGAGATGCATGCATTTGGATACTGGGTGTGAGTCATGTGGACAGAGAAAATGGACAAGAAAGCAACCTCATTCAAAGATAGATCCCCCGGCATCCCAAAACATCCGAAAAGGGGAATTCAAGGCTCTACTCGCACGAGTTTGTTTCATTATTATAGCCTCCGAGAACACGTGGCTGTGGGTGGGTTCTGGAACTCATTGAGTGTTTCTGGAACAACAGGTAGCACGGTTGGGTCTTGAACTTGAACAAGGCTGCACGTGATTGGCAAGGTGTGGGCTGTATCACTCGGGGGTCTTTCTGCAAACATCTGAATATCCAGCCAAATACAGAGAATGGTCTCATTAAGACAAGGGGATATCCAGGAAGGTTTTCATGACGAATTGGCAGTCATATACTAAATGCTAAGAAGAGCATATATAAAGATTTTGGGAGCAAAGTGGAGTAGCCACTTGGAATAAAGGGATCCACACTCTCCCCAGTTGTCTAGGTATTTAGCAACTAACTTGGAAAAATGGTTAAATTTCTTTGCAATGCAGCAGATAGAGACTTCTGTAAGACTCAGGAAAAAAAGAAAAAAATTAATTCTAGGAACTAAAAATTACTTGGATTCACGTCCTTCCTTGAATGTTGAGCCTATAAAAGAATTTCTGATTCACATGAATAGAGACCTATTGTTTTAGTATCTTAAGACCATTAACCTCTCGACACCAAGACAAACAAGTGCCCAGCTAGGAAAAGAAGTTTTTGAATGAGATACCTGTCTTAGCTAAACCTCTAACATAAAGGATAGCCTTTTAATCATGACTTGCAAACAGGAACAGTAAGTTTGTACCAAAAGGAAAGGATAAAGTCCAACCTAGTTTACAACCTTATGCTAATTTATGCTAATTTATGCCTAATTTGAAAGAGATAGCCTCCCCCCTCTTAAGGGTCATTGCGCTATCTCCACTATCTCCGGAATTTTCAAATGCACTCAGTAAGTTAGTATACAGTATTTATTCTCTTTCCCGTTACTGATGTCAGGCCTATCTGTCACTATTTGCTTTATGCTCATTCTTCTGCCAAATAAAATATTAATTGCATTTTTAGCTGCACTGCTGGTGATCAAAGAACTCTGATATGTCAGGCTAAACTGATAGAAATGGCATCCATTAACATATTTATAGGTTCAGGGCTTCTGGAACATAATTACACCCATTAATTACTCGGCAGTACTTGATTACAGGCTGAAAATGAAAGGCATTTCCAGCCACCTCTTTCTCCGCAGACCAAAGTTTCTTCTTCAGTCGTACATGTTTCTCTAAAGATGTATCCAAGGGAAACAGGCCAGGGAAACTCGCCCCTCTGCATGTTTAGAAGGCTGGATCAGTAAAAGGAGCCATTCACTAACTTTGAAATAGAATATATATATATATATATATATATATATATATATATATATATATATATATATATATATATATATACAAGCAAACCAGATGGAACAACTAGGCTGACTTAAAAAAAAAAAAAGCACGTTTGAAGTGTCATACAGATTTCATTAGTGTTTTAGACTTCTAAGAGAGATGATTTCAAGCCAGTAAATCTTGAAGTGAAGGCATGAGGCCATGATTGTATTTTTACTTTCAAATAAACTTCTTCAAATATCACAGAGGACCAAATAATTTTGAATTTTCTAATGTATTTGGACATGTATTTCTAACACACACACACACACACACACACACACACACACACACACACAGGGTTGGGGGGAATATGAGAGAGAGAGAGAGAGAGAGAGAGAACGAACGAGCTAGTAATTTTAAAACTGTCCTGGTAAAAGGCTCATGAGATTTGAGGAATTAATAAACAATTATTCTGTGGACTGAGCAGCTGTGCGGGTCCAGAAGCTGCCAGCTGCATTTAGTATGTGTTCCACAGAAAGGACAGTCATGCTCACTTGACTCCTCTTGACCAGATAATCAGCATGCAAAATGACGGTTTCCCGTAATAACTTCAGCACCAGACCCAGACACATCTGCTTTTCAGCAAGGAATGAAGTCATTTAAAAAAAAAAAAAATCACACAAGCTCCCCCCTCCACCCCCAATTTCAGCATGAACCCAGCCAGGATAAACCAGCACAGACCTGGGGAATCCACCTATACACAGAAATCTGTACATATTTCTCTGAGTTCTTTGTTGCCCGACAATAAACTGTAAAAGGCAGTCATATTTGAAAGTAACAGCCATTCGGCTGTGGTTCTGGGCTGCGGAGGCAGGCGCACGGTGAAGGAGGAGGAAAAGTACCGTACCTTTGGTAAGTCGCCTTAGAATTTGACAGCGGCATTTAAAAGAGACAGCTATCATTCTTGCTCTCTGCTCTCTGGCAAAGTGTACACAGGGGCTCTGCTCTGGTGGCTGCAGCGGCGAGCGGCAGCATGTGAATTCCTTGCGCACATACCAGGAGAAAGGTAGTCCCAGTGGGGAGTGACAAAGCTTAATTCCTCTTGGCTGATGCAGAGGTCCGCTACATGTCATCTGGCAGAGCTGTGCCTTTCAGTTCACTATCACCGCCACCACCACCACCACCACCACCAACACCACCACTGCTGCCCGTCACAGCCTCCTCCCCTGCTCCATCACAATGGCTTATAAAATAAGGCTGTTTCGTAGCAACAAAGCAGCAGATAGGAGAACTAGGAGGAAGCGGGGACAAGGCTGCGAGAGGAGCCATTCCATAAATCTCACACTAAGCACTGTGCAATGTATGCTGTTTCAGGGTAAAGCTGTGCATTCTAGCCAGTGCGGGTCCCTCCACCCCTTGCTTCTCAGCTATGGGTCTCATGTCACAGGAAAGGCGAGAGATGCCTGCACTCTGACTTTACAAAGAGATGTGTGTATCATCTACTATATTCTTTCAACGGTGGCTTCCACGCAGGGCTCCCTGTGCCGAGGGACTGTAGTTTTGGCTAGGGATTAGAGGCAGACCTTTGATCTACCTGGAAAGGTCTGTTTGGCACTTTTCAAATCTCTAAGGGTCAAGGCAGGGCTGGTTTGTGAATGGGATGCAAGAAAGACGGAGGGAAGGAGAGAGAAGGGGCTTGGGAGAGTTTGGTCAGTAGAGCAGATGGAGTTCCAAGCCCTTTAACCACTCAAGAAAAAAAAAAAAAAAAAAAAAGAAAAAAACCTGCCTTGGCTAGAGAGCAGTGTAGTCAAGACTGTTTCTAAAGATACCAGGAATAAAAGCGAGCACAGCCAAGTATTTCTATTTTCAATGAGCCTTATTATACTGTTTTCCCACACAGCCCTCTCCTAAGCCATTCTCTCCACATGCAAATCTGAAGTGCCTTGCTCCACCACAGCAGAACATGGCCTGGGTTCTGCTCCTCGGAGGAGGAGGAGGAGGAGGAGGAAATTAACAAGCCCTTCCCAGCCCCATTCACAAACTGACAAGAGGCGGAGCCCATATCTTCATCTGCCAGCACCAGCCCGGTCAGGGCACAGTCACCAGAACCTGACATCTGCTGTGGAATCTCCATCACAAGTGAGACATCTCTCGTGGGAGCTAACATGGACGTGCGGTGGGGAGACGTAGGTGGGTGGCCAGACAGCCGAAGTCAGTCGCTCACTCCGGAGGACAGAAGGACAGACACCATAGTGTTTAAGCTGCTGCCTTAACATTTCCTGGGTATGAATTGGTCATCTGATGTTATTCTCCACCACTTCTGATTGATTTTTTCCCCCAAAATAAGTCTTTTAAAGGCCAGTGAGTGAATGTGTGAGACCTGGCAATCTGAGATCCTTCCTCAGGGTCAACATGGTAGAAAGAAAAGAAGCTCACCTTAAGAGTTGTCATCTGGCCGGGTGTGGTGGCGCACGCCTTTAATCCCAGCACTCAGGAGGCAGAGGCAGGTGGATTTATGAGTTCGAGGCCAGCCTGGTCTACAGAGTGACTTCCAGGACAGCCAGGGCTATACAGAGAAACCCTGTCTCAAAAAACCAAAAAAAAAAAAAAAAAAAAAAAAAAAAAGAGTTGTCATCTGACTCACACGTGTACACACACACATACAATACACACACACTCAAACATATACAATACACACTCACATACCACATACTCACACTCACCCACTCTTACCCACTACACACACTCACACACCACACACAATCACACACATACACGCACACACACAATACATAAACACTCATACACCACATACACTCACACACACTACACATACTCACACACCATACAAATTCTCTCTCATACACACATACACACACCTATGCACACACACACACACATACAGAATACACACACACACCACATACACAACACACCTACATACTCTTATACACATTACTACACATACACACCATATACATACTACACTCACACACACACACACACACACACACACACAAAACACGCTCTCTCTCTCTCTCACATACACACACTCACACATATGTGCACACACACATAGTTTAAAACTGTGAAAGGTTTTTCAAGCTGGACTCTAAAATAACTCGTACTATTTTCAAGCCCAGCCGTAGCATCTTCTCTTCATTCATAAATCTCATATCATCTTAAGCAATTTCCATTCATCAGCAGGGAACGAAGATGTTTGCTCTTTGGAGTCCAACAGAAAAATAACCTATGTGCAAAACACAGCTGACCATTATGGACATTTGCATGAAAGACTTTTGAAAAGAACAGAATTTATCAAGGATGGTCTACCTGGAGCCACCAGCCATCTTTAATCAATGGGATTGATAGTATTAAATGGATTATGAGAGTCCTACGTTTTAAATTGCTCCAATACCATCATTTTTAAAAGAATGATATCCATCATCACTTTTGTTCCTTTTAGGCCATCTCTAGCCTCCCTGGTTATTTTTTTCTTCTAAATAGAAATAAACCTAGTTGCCAGAGGCTTGGATTATTACTTGATGTGAAGTGAATATTTATAGCTATGTCATTTCACGATCCTTTCCTGAATCTAACGCCTTTTCTAAAATCCAGGCCCTCAGAATATGCAGCTGTCAAATAGTATTAATACCACCTTACTGGGGGAGCACTACTGGGGAGCATTGCTACTCTGGTCCCTTTTGTTAATGTCTATTCCGTTAAACCTCAACACTTTACAGGAATCTCTCGCCTCTCTGCTACCGTGCAGCCTCAAATCTAACCTGCTCCTTCTTTAAAGCCAAGATCATCAAATACTCCTACTTTCACTAGCATACCCAGTTTTTGGGGTTTTTTGTTTGTTTGTTTTGTTTTTAAGCCCTGTTTTGTGGTCCCAAGAAAGCTTCAGAACTAAGAAAACATTCTGTGTCCCCAGCAGGAGACACGGCACATCCTGCAGCACTCCTGTGTCCCCAGCAGGAGACAGGGCACATCCTGCAGGACTCAAAGGCTCCCGAGAGCCCACACTGAGGGCTGATCTTTTCTCTTTGGATTTTGTGACAGCCCCCTTGGGTTCTCCTCCAGAAAGGAGCCCCTTGTGAAAGGCCTTTCCTGGATGTGAGGAAATCTCCCCTGTGGTCCTACCTCCTCACCCTGGGTCCTCTAGTACCCAGGTAATTTCCTTGGGAACAATTCCTAGGCCAGAAGATCTACCTAAGTTAGACACTGTGTCCTTTCTGCCTGACACAAACTGAGCCTCGGATATGAAACTTCGATGTCAGCAGAAAGCCTTCCTGAGATGCACCCTGCCCGCCCTGCCCCCATCTCACAGCTCGCTGACTTGTGGTCCAAAGGTCTCACATGCCCAAGGCATCTGGTGGACATCATCCACAGCTTCCTGTCAGGAGCCCTCTGGACAGAGTGGCCCACATTTCTTGCATGTAAGTTTAATATAACCATCCATCCTTGGGTCCTGTTAGCACTCCCTGCCACCTGGAGTGGCTCAACCATAGAGGTAGCTTGGCTATCACAGCACGCTCAGCTCACTGAAGGGCACCAAGTAGTGACTAAAAAAATTACAAAGCAGTCAAAACAGTAGCAAATGTGTGTCCGGTGACGGCGTAGAACAATCGGGACAGCAGTCTAAGGGTCAGTTCCTTTAAAATCACAAAGGAACAGACAAAACCCCAAAGCCCCAATACCTAAAAACATGGCCTTGCTGGATTTGGAGTCGATTAATCCCTTGAAATTATAACTTGTTTCAGGGTTTCTCTAAACGTAAGCTTCCTTAAGGCCTAATGCAAGGGTATTACATTTACACGGAATTTAACATATCATGGGGGGGGGGCGGTATTCCATTTACACAGAATCATTGGGGAGGCTCAGTTCAGGTTTTTGATCAGATACAGATTGGTTGTCAGGAAGATGACTCAGCTGGTGCATGTGTAAGATCAAGAAGGACCATCTCTTTTCACCCCTGCCTTCGTAGCTCCCCACAGATGGCGTCTAGAGTTTGCTTATGATAGGCAAGCAAGCTTTTCTCAAGTGACATTCCCCAGCCCCGGTAGTCTTTCTGTTGTGCCTTTCTTACTAGTTCCTCTACACTGACAGAAAAGGTGAGGAACCCTGAGACGCCTCATCCAGCAGTGGATGGAAACAGATGCAGAGACCTATAGGCAAACATCAGACGGAACCAGGCTGGGGATAAGGGGTATGGGGGGCTGTACTTGCTGGTTTTGTGTGTCAACTTGACACAAGCTGGAGTCATCACACAGAAAGGAGCCTCCCTTGAGAAAATGCCTCCATGAGATCTAGCTGTGGGGCATTTTCTTGGTTGGTGATCAAGGGTGGGAGGGCCCATTGTGGGTGGTGCCATCTCTGGGCTGGTAGTTTTGGGTTCTATAAGAAAGCAGGCTGAGCAAACCAGGGGAAGCAAGCCAGTAAGCAGCACCCTCCATGGCCTCTGCATCAGCTCCTGCTTCCTGACCTACTTGAGTTCCAGTCATGACTTCCTTTGGTGATGAGCAGCAATGTGGAAGTGTAAGCTGAATAAACCCCTTCTTCCCCAACTTGCTTCTTGTTCATGATGTTTGTTCAGGAATAGAAACCTTGACTAAGACAGGGGGTCTTGTGGAAGAATGGGAGATAGAATTGATTAAGTTGGATGGGTCAAGGATACCACAAAAAGACCTACAGAGTCAACTAACCTGGGGCCATGGGGGCTCACAGAGACTGAACCACCAAGCAAAGAGCATGTAGGGACTGGACCTGGACTGGACCTATACCCTCCCTGCCCACCACCCCATTTGTAGCAGATATGCAGCTTGGTCTTCATATGGATCCCCTAATAACTGGAGCGGAGGCTGTCTCTGGCTCTTTTGCCTGACATTGGAGTGAGTGCCCTCCCCCCCCCCTCCCCCCCCCCCCCCCCCCCCCGCGCGCGCTATGATCTGAACTGCCTGGTTGAACCTCAGTGGGAAAGTTGGTGCTTAGTCCTGCCTGGGACTAGATATCCCAGGGAGGGTTGGTATAGGGTGGGAGGCAAAGATTCCCCCTCTTTGAGGAGAAGGGGAGGGGGGTAATGGCTGTATGGGACTGGGAGGACAGAAAGAGGGGCTATGATTGAGATATAACGTCAATAAAAAAGTTAATCAGGGGAAAAAATGTTGGGCCCCCTTAAGAACAGCTACACATTACAACCAGCAGGGGCGCCAAGACTCCTTCCCCCATCCCCTCCCCTGCACATCCCTGCCCACGCCCAAGTCATCCACTGTAAAGCTAATTAATGCGAGTGTGGGAAGACTGTGACTACAGCCACACCCAGGAGGCTGTGAGACAGAGACAATTTCTGGGAGAACAAGTGTTTCCCACAGCCATCCCTTCAGACTGGATGTTATCTTTTGTCACACAATTTTAAATGATTTTAATAGTACTGATTTCATAAGTTGAGGCACGGCGTGACAGTTAAAAAAAATCAAAAGAAGACAACTCGAGGACTCCAGTGTTCTTAAAACTAAGGAGACCATAGCACACCAAGATGCAGACACAGACACCACATTTGTTTTGTTTGATTCGTTTTCTGCTTGTTTTCTTTCACTGTGTTCATTTCTCTATGTCTCTCTTTTTTGTTGTTGTTGGATTTAAATGGAGTCTTTTGAGTATCAACAAGGAAAGATCATTGCAAATCTCAACTTCTTTTCCATGTACACATATCTGGAATATTGTTTTTAAAATTAAAAAAAAATTGAAGTGAGGAGAACAACAACAGATAAATACCTCATCCTTTGATATTAGAATCAAGGTGATTGAAAAACAGCAATTTCATTACAATTCTTTCCTTCCTTTCAAGTGATTTCATAAATCTGTTAGAAAACAAGTTGGTGGTTCTTGCTTGTTTGCTTATGAACAACTATCTTTTGTATTCCTGGAAGGCAATTGCCTCAAAATGCCCAAATCCCTTAGGTTATTCTTTAACAACGAAGGACATTCAGAACTGACTCATATTGAGTACGCTGGTTATTTTACTCCACAGTTAATAATGGCGGGTCCATAATGATACCCTTTAAGAAGTGGTAATCAGACAATCTATGTTTCAAAATGAAGGTCCCAATAGCCGGTCCTTGTGTTACCTGCTTGCCCTGGCGAGATTCTTTTGACCTTCACTGTGTCAAAGGAAAAAGGTTGACTCCACTTAACACGAGAAGGTAGGAAACTCCAAAGTAAGAACTGCACAAGCTTGTCTGCTCAGAGCATGTGGCTGGACGTGTTCAGCAATGTGATACATGCAGGTTAGGATGGCAATAGGAAAGTAGCTATGCTGTAGGGAAACCACCCCTGTGATGGTCCAGGAGGGATGGAGAGCAGCCAGAAGATGCCAGTTGGCTGTATCACTTTGGGAACTTCACTTCCTTCTGCTTTGTGTTTTGAAGGTATCAGGTGGAAGGCTGTGTCCGTGACTGGCTTCCCTTGAGTTCTTAGGCACAGAGAACAGCGCTGGACTTTACCACTGCCATGCATTCTGTAGAAATAGAATCACTCAGTCTGGCATTGGGTCACAGAACACATCCTTCCCTATGGCTCCGTGCGATGAGATGGGCTGTTTCATCAGACAAAGCACAGCGAAGTGCGACCCGAAATTAACAAGACTGGGCTTTCCTCTTCTTTCTCCTACCCTTAAATGGTAGATTTTTTTTTTCCTAAGTTGTTTCCTAATGGTGCAGCTGCCTTTTTCAGCAATTGATCTACTCCCAGGCTCTGGAAATGGCTCTCCTATTTTTACTTTCAAATACTGCTCGCCAGCCCAAATTTTCTTTCCTATCTTGAAACCATCTTCCTTGATTCTTGACTACACATCTGTGGGTACTGATCACAGCCATCTCAAATTACACTTATTCACATTAAGCTTCTCAATGGTTCCTTGGTAGGATACCTGCTTTCCTATATGACGTCATCACCAACTCCCTCCATAGGCAACTTGCGTTTATTAAAACCTTTCTGTCTTGGTTAGGGTCACTATTGCAGGGATGAAACATCACGACAAAAGGAAGTCAGGACAGGAACTCAGACAGGGCAGGAACCTGGAGGCAGGAGCTGATGCAGAGGTCATGGAGGGAAGCTGCTTATTGGCTTGCTCAGCCTGTTTTCTTAGACACCCCTTCAGCCTAGGGTTGCACCACCCACAGTGGGCTGGGCCCTACCACATGAGTCACTAATTAAGAAAATGCCCTACAGCTGGGTCTTACGGAGGCACTTTCTCAACTGTAGCTCATTCCTCTCCTGTGACACTAATTTCTCTGAAGTAGACATAAAACTAGCCAACAAACCCTTGGAACACAGTCCAGAATCCTATGCAAAACACGTACAGCTATTGTGTAGCTGAGCCTGCCTGCCTGCCTGCCTTCCCTTCCCTTCCCTTCCCTTCCCTTCCCTTCCCTTCCCTTCCCTTCCCTTCCCTTCCCTTCCTTCCTTCTCTTTTGTCTTAAAAAGAATGAGTGAATTGCTTTGTTCAGGAACTGCCTTATTCAAGTGCCCAGTGTACTCGCCATGAATCGGAGATAACCCTCCTATCTCAGGGTACAATTAATGACCAATACTTGTGATTTTTTTCTATAAGTGTGTATGCTACTATTTGTGGGGAACACAACTCTTCGAATCTTGCAATAATACTCAGAATTCATCCTGTCTGCTCCCTCTGGGCTAAGTTAGAAGATGATTCCACATAGGTGATCTCACTTATTTGGGGGTGACACCATAGCCTGAGTTGTGCCCCCCCACCGTGATTATAGTATACAGCTCACTTGGCAAATAAGTAATGGTCCAGAGAAATAACGAAAAGCCCAAGATCCAGCAGGAAAAGGAGCTACAGTTCTTAAGAATTAAATCCCTATGAAAAATAAACAACAGTACCACCATAGAAAAATCCTGGCCCGTGTGTTTTCTGCAAGCCCAGACTGGTGGCAGCCTGGTGTCCCAGTAAGGAGGCAGGAAACATGCCTGGTTAACACCACTGAGCCAAAGGAGAGAGGGGCTGTGTGCAGGGAAACCAGGCCAGGTCAGGTGGGAGCTCCACAGAGAACCCGATGCAGCAGCTTCCTTCGCCTCCCGCTTTGCACTCAGCCAACCGACCGCCATCCCCTGCGAGTTCTTTCCATGCCACTAAACACCATCTACCACACTGCTTGAATAATAGACTCGTGTACAGGCCCTTCCTCCCAACAAGGCTTTGCTTATGTTTTACTGGGGGAGCGACATTTCCTGGAGGGGTGGGGAAGACTTGCCGGTTTTGTCCATTGCCTAGCCTAGCTCCTCACATAGAGCTTATGTTCACTACATTTTTATTAATAAGTTAGCAGGGGGGCGCCCCTTGTAATGGCCTGTCTTTACAGGCACTGGTTCTGAAGTGTGTACATAAAAGATAAAGTTGAGAAATTCCTTTAAAAGCCAAAACAGACCCCTCCTGTGTTGAGAGGAAAGTCTCTCACGTAAGGCCAGGTGCCTTGCATGTTGCCTGTTTGTGGGGGGAGGGGGAGAATGAGGCACCCTGATCACCCCTCAGGTTTATTTCTGGTGCTTCCAATAAGATGATTCATAGGGACGCTGCCATTTCCGACTATGAAGAAACACAAACCAGCTTGTTTCTCATTCCTCCCAGGCAGCAAGAACATCCCAGAGAAAGGCAACATACTGGCCAGATGTGAAAATGCAAAGACTTCTCCCGCTTGGCTCTGGATGAAGGAAGACACAAACAGGCGGTCTGTCTTCCTCAGCCCAGGCTCTCCCTAGCATGTCCACTCAAGTCCTGTCAAGGGGGTGACACCACAGTAATGGACCATCTGTTTGGAGACTTTGTATCTAGTAGTACCTGAACAAACCACTTAGTCATCCCATCCTCAACAAAGTCTTTTAACCACAGCCACGTCTAAACTGGCCCTCTTGCTACCTTGTAGCGATCATGATGATTTGCATCCTGTGGGCTGTCCACAGTTGGAATGCACCCAGAAAGCACCCAGAATACGTTAAAATTGCCTACAGATTCGTCAGAACCTAAAACTTTAAGTAAAGACGGGAACAGTAAGTCTTGATACAGTTACAGTTTCTGATACACCGAAGTGCACAAACTGCATTGTTCCTTAGAGCAATGTAAATCATGGGTCATTAAGACGCACACAATTAGGAGGCACACGCTTAATCGCTTAATCGCAACTCATGGCAAGAAAGGGAGAGATCATGAATCAGGACAGAAAATAAGAGGCTGTGGTGAGAAGGAACCTAAGGCCTCGGAAGCCTCAGAGTCAGGATCCTAATACCATCCTTGCGTCGGCCATCACAAGGAGCCCCAAGTAACGCAATCGGTTTGCTGTCGAACTGCGTTGAGGGTGAGATTTGAACCCAGAACACTAGGTACAGACTCATGAATTCTAATAAACTATAGACCCACTCTGTCCAAACCGTCACTTCATGTGCATGAATCACCTCCTTGTCCTCTTTATACACAAACAGTGCTTTGATTTAGTTTGTGGATCTACTCTGGTAGAAACTGGCTCCCCCTGACTCCACCTCTCCATCATTAGGCCTGACCAAGGACAGAGGCAACCACGGTTGCCATACGGAGATGAATTGTTTCACAGAAAGGTTCGTGTACAGAAGGCATGCACCAGCTGTTTAGGCACAGCAATAGGCGATGCCTACAAGCCAGGCTGGTGGCATGCACCCTCAACACTCCTGTTAGAAGTCTCAAAAGGATGGTCTCATGTCACGGGGTGTCTTGGTTAGGGGTCTATTGCTGTGAAGAGACACCACAACCATGGCAACTCTTATGAAAGAAAACATTTCATTGGGGCTGGCTCATAGCTCAGACGTTTAGTCCATTATCAACATGGTGGGAAACATGGCGGCGTGCAGGCAGACATGGTGCTGGAGAGGCAGCTGAGAGTCTGTGACACACTTTCTCCAACAAGGCCACATCTACTTCAACAAGGCCATAATTCCTAACAGTTCCTTATGGGCCTATGGGGGCCATTTTTACTCACCCCCTTCCCTCTGGGAAGGGACAGAGCGTGAAGCTGGAATTGTAGTCTTTTCAGCATTTGGGAAGAAGTTGGCTTTGATTCACACCAACACAGAGGCAACCGCAGTTACCCTATGGATATGAATTGTTCCGCAAGAGGAATCATGTACTGAGTACCCAGCTGGCATTGCTGCTGAGGGGTGATCAATTAATGAAGGTCCCGAACTCCCAGTGGACAGACTGATCTGTTGACACATCCTTCCATGGCATAACTGGGAGATGGTAGACACTTGGGGTAGACCCTCCTGGAGGAAGTAGATGTGACGGAGTGCTCTGGAAGGGTAAACCTTCTCCCCTCTCTCCTTGCTCGCTACCCATTGTATGGTGAGCATCCGAGCTCCACTATACTCTCCAGTGAGCCCTGTATTTCATGATACAGCTCAGGAAAGTGTAATCACTAAAAGTATAATACGAAATAAATCCTTACTCCCTTATGTTGCTCATAGCAATGAACCACTGACTAACACAGTATTGTGTCAGTGTGTACATGTGTATTCATAGGTGTGTTATAAGTCTTCAGAGTTAGTTGTGTAAGAACCAAGGAAAGGGAATGTCTTACTCCTGTGCCTCTCTCAGAAGAAATCTACATTTAGTCAAGTTGCAAAGGATTCTAGGAGCCATTCCTTGTGTTTCTGAGTTCGTTATCACAACTTGAAGGTCACCTCTCCTTCACTTGAAACAGCGGTGCCCACATATTTCACCTTTATTTCCATAAAGATAACATGAACTGCCCCTTAGAGATGTTCTGCAAACACTTTCATCACTGATCACGGCCCAAGGAAACAAAAGGAAGATGGATTTTAACCTTCTAATGATGCCTAAAGGGGAAAACCCAAGAGGTTCATAAAAATAGAAAAGTTGAAGAAGCGAGGGAAAGAGACAAGCAGTTAAATGAGGGAAACATTCAAATCAGAGGCTGTCCCTGTCTTCAGGCATCTCAGTAAGAAATTGTGTGAGCCACCTCAAGGCATCGAGCCCAGGGCCTTCTTGTGTACTGGGTGCTCATTGGAGTCGGGCAGCCACTGGAGGCCAGCTGAGTCTCAGAAGGAGTCCAGGACATAGCCCCCCTGCCACCCCGGATGTGATCTCACCTGATGGCCAAAGGCTGCCAGACACCTTGAGATGGTCTAAGCCACTATCTCATCCTAAAGTAGGGAGGACTAACCTGCAGGAGGCCTGCTCCAAGTGCCTCTAAAGCTAGGACAGAGTCTGTGTCAACAGCAACACAAGAGTTCTACAGGGAATCTCAGTGGCAGGAATAGAAGCAGGACACAGCCATGATCCACAGGTGAAAGAGGAAGGGAGGAGGGGCCAAAGTTGATGGTGATGACGACGATGATGACGACGATGACAACAACAACAATAAAGCTGGGGAGATGGGGGAGCTTTGAATTCTGAAAGTTACCCTATATGTCATTCTCAATGCTGTCCCCACCGCCGGCATGGCTTGGGTCTTGAGTGCTGAGGAAGGGCTAAAGTAGTTTCTCATTGAGTTCTCACAGGATTGCTTCCTGCAAAGGCCTAGGCTTAGCAAGGTAAAACCCGGAACCCAAATAAATGTATGTGTTCAAAATAGGCAGCACAAAGAGCTGACTCACTAGTGTTGTGAAGTGATTAGCAGGATGGATTGACGCACCCTCCGCTGTTCCTGGTTCCCTCGGATGCTGGTGACAATTAAGATGGCCCCCTCCACACAGTGCAGTGGTATCTGCAGTCACTGCTAGGTCATCATCAGATAGTGCAGATCTCTAGAGCTTGGTTCTCTTGGGTTTCTGCCTTCTAACCAACATTCCCTTTATCTTCCTGACTCGGAGACCTACTGGGGTGCTTCCTGCTGCTATGAGTTTGATTTTGGTGGTTGTTGTTGTTTAAATGCCACAGACGCACAGCAGGGTCGTCGAGTATTAAATCTGCCCGTTTTATTCCTTGTAAAAGTTTGAACACTGGGGATATCATAAAGATCCAAGTGTCAAAGACCTGGTCTCCTAGATGTCCATATCAAAAGTGCAGGGACTTCTATGAGGTAAGGCTTTGTGGGAGATGCTCAGGTCATTGGGTGTGTACCCTCCAATGTAGTCAGACAACACCAGTCTATTCGTCTCTCCATTCCATGACTCATGACTGAAGTGTTTCTGCTCCTATCACACACTCGTGACTTTTCCTCCCTCTGTGTTTGTCTTTCTTTATTTGAATTATCGGAGATCAAACTTAGGGTCTTCTAGATGGCATGCAAGGGCTCGTCAGCTGAGCTATACTACCTGACGCTAGTCTCAGAGCATTGGGAGCAAATGGTCACGTGCAAGAATATCCAAAGCTATAAAAGTAATGGTTTTCTTGTTGTAAATCGGTGATTATATCAGCTAAGTAATTATAGTCACAGAGAGCTTGGCCTAGTGCCCTTCAGATTCATCCATGCTGTAGTAAGTACCAGGACTCTCTTCTTTGAGGCTACTATTCCTGGTATACAGTGCATCTTCCTCATCAGATCACCCATCGATGGACACGTAGGCTGATACCATTCCCTGCCTTTCATCAATAATGCTGCAATGGACATGCCCATGACCAGTCTATCCCGATGATTTCCTTTGTCCATGTTGTTTAGATAAGGGATTACCAGATTACAAAGTAATTTGGGACCTTCTATGCTATTTTGAATAATGATACCATTTTCCATTCCTACCTACAGTGTCTAGGGTTCTCCCCCCACCCCCACCACATTCCTGTCATTCTCTGAACTAGGTTTTCGAGGGACATTCAGGAGCTTGCTTGATCCAAAGGGAATCCCAGGAGGATGAGACTTTGGGCCTGGCACAGGCTAATGAAAACCACCAGCCCTACATCCACTGCTTACAGGAAGAAACAAAACTGGTGAGCTGTGAACAGAGCCCCAAAGTAATGGCCCAATTTACCTTTGAAATATAATAAAATGTCTTTTAAGCAGGAGATTAGAGACTTTCTTGGCATAATCCACAGCACAGGACAGCTCTGGAGTAAATTTACACCCTGTCCTTCCCGCTCCCCACCCCCCTCCTTTGGTGTTCCATTATCAATCTCTCAGCGGGGCTGGGATTTCAGCAGAATTGGAAATAACAGCATTCTGCAAATCCCTGCGCGGTCCTGCTGTCCCCCCTTCTCCCCCATCACACGCGGATGCCTCTGAGCTGTTGCAGATTAAAGGTAATTCTCGGTCATTACTGGTGTCATTTATCACCCTCCCTGCGTGTTTCTTTTGTGCAAACCTTGAGGAAGCCTCACTCATTTGTGGAAGTTCAGACTCTAAGTGGAGAATGAAGCTGTGGCCTTTTTTCCTTCTTTTTCTCTTTCCTGGGCAGTACTTCTAGGTGTTTCTTAGGATACAGCCCCTTCCACTGCTGCGACGATGACAGCCAGGGCCAAGCTTGTCAGGAGACAAAAGACAAGGCCATCTATCACCATCATTTGGAAATCTCATCTAGCGAAGGATTTATGATCTGCTGGGGTTCAGAGGAGATTAAAAGAAAACAAAACAGAGGTTGAATAAAGAATGTCTGCTGGCACATGAAGACGAGAGGGATTTCAGAGGAGACCCGAGGTGATTGGCATGCAGTCAGACGTGCCACATGACCCAGGACACTGTGCCACACCGGCGTGGTCGGGGAGAGTTGGAGACTGCTAAGTGGCATGGTTGTGCCATTTGAAGAGCGGCCCACCTCCGGAACATCTGATGTGGACAGGAGAGAGGGGCATGCATACAGAACTGTGGAACCAGACTCTTATGGTCAACAAGCTATCCTATAGGCTAGACACAATGACAGCCTCGTGCCTCAGCCTTCCTGGTTTTCCATGAAGGGGTTGGTTGTTATGATCTTAATTCAAGATGTAAACCTAGAACTCCCTCCCCGTTAGAAAGTAACCAACATTCAGTAAATGCTAGGCTGGCCTCCCAAAAGCCACCAGTGACCCACTCTCATTGAACTGTCAAGAAGGGTAGAGAAGTTACCAAGACTATTTACAATAGCCTCAGTACAGGGGTGCTGCTGGAATGTGTTATTGCCACACATGTCGCCATGCCAACAGCATCTCTCTAGTCATCCTAGCCGTTCCAGAGAGCCAGGTCTTAAACTGGACGGGTGAAACCTCTGTCTTAACTGGTTATCAGACTGGTGGCTTAAGGGACACTTTGTAACCTATAAATGTACTGGTTTTGCCTGAGTGGAATTTAGAAATGACTCAGCTGCATAGCTCACTACAACTTGTGCTTCTTTTAAATGACACACACACGGGGCTTGCCTTAGAGAATTGATACAAGTTCACCTCACCTAGTGCCTACAGTTTTGTACGGTGACTCTCGGGGGGGACTGAACAACAGAACCCACCTCTTCTAAATGTGGACCAAATACGTCCCAGATTTCCCCAGTGGCTTAGCAGGCTTCTTACATCCACTGTAGCTTGTCTGAATCTTCTAGGGACTTAAGATTCTTGTCTCTTCTTATAGGTTCCCTTGGGTGATGCACCTCCCAGATACAGTTTCTTCCTCTTACAATGTAATTTGATGAGATACACCCCTCCACAGCTCCTTCTGGGACCAACACCCCCCCCCCTCCGCCCCCAGCTACCCAATGGAGCCTCTCTTAAAAATCCACCAAGTCCAGTCTCTGCTGCCCACATACTCTTGGCTATGTGGCCTTCACTGGAGGGTGGTCCACTCACCGGGGGTTGCCCTCTTGAAGAAAACTGATATGCCCCCTTTAGCAATTATTACTTCCCAATAGCTGCTGAGATGGGGGTGGGCGCTCATGCCCTCTTCTCCTCTCTAGGCTGGATTTTTGTTTTGCGTGAGCTTGTACAGACCTTGCACGTGACGCCTCAGCTGCTGTGAATCCACACGTGCAACTGCACCACGGTATCCCCAAGACACTGTTTTCCTGTCGCTAACTCCTGCTCTGATCTTCTTACAAGCTCCCTTCCCCTTTTAGTGCATCTGTCAACCCTCCCTAGAGAGAAGCTTCCCTTGGCAGTCGACAGTGATCCACACAGACACCCACAACTGCTCAAGGTACAGAGAGTCAGAGACTCTGCAGTGCTTGGTCTGAAGGAGACATCTTTGGTCTTACAACCTCTCCTCCCAAGGCACAGGCGTCCTCAGGGAAGAAGAGCTGGGAAGAACGTAAGAGTCAGATGCATATTTTAAAGCTCCAAACTGGTCCAAGGAGGCGCTCCTGCTGGTAAAATGCGCACCTGCGAGTGGCCCTACTGTGTGCAGAACTTCCAGGAGAACCACAGGTTTGCTCTAAATCTTACAAAAAATGCTTCTTGCTTTATTGGCTTCGTGAGGGACAGGGAAAGCCCATACTCGCTCTTCCTCAGGTTACAGCTATGTCAGGGAGGTACCATGAGTCATGAGTAAGTTACTCGGGTGTGGAAAATGAAAGACTCTGATTAGGAGGATGCTTGTGAACAGATGACAAATGTAGAGGGTGACGTCATTGCAGTCAAAGTCTCCATATTTACAAACATATGCACTTACTCTATCATTTCACTACCTAAACTCTCCTCACCTTTGTCACTTTTCTCACATAGAAAGCCACTTACTTATAGCTCTGGTGGCATCACTGAGAGCATTAAGGTAACATCCATTGTCAAGACACTTTACTGCCATCTGCTGGTAGAAACATGCCATTACTCACTACATACTCTGGCTAAGATGTGAATGGTACCCCATCCATCAGCTCTGATTTGGACAATGTCTGACCACTCCCAACAACCTGTGAGCTCTGAGCATCTCCACGAGGGGGAGCAGCGGAAAGCGGTTGCTACGTTGTTTTGAAGAAAGAAGTTTAAGGATAACTTTAATACTCAAAAGAGAGTGGAGTTTCTGCGAATTAATTATCTCTTTCCCCAGAGCACTTTATTCCTTTCTGTGGTTGTGAAAACCAGGCTTTGAATTCTATTCTGACCTGACTGTGCTAGAAGGGACATGGGGATGCTATGTCGTCGTAAATGTTTGATATGACTATGATTTTACTGCTCCCCATATCTGCCAGAACCAGCTTCTTCAGCCGACAGTGAAGAAAACAGAGAATGCCTACCAGCAAGGCTTGTATTACTGTCAGGGGGAATGCTTGATACAGCACAATCAACAGCGATATTAACTGCTGTTGACTCCGGAGGTGATATTAATTATTGATGCCGTTCCTGTGATCTCACGTTCTTCCCAATGTGCAGAGACATTGTTACTCTAGTTTCCCATCTTACAATCACCATTATTGAGACGTTTCTATGTCACAGAGGTAGACCAGAGTCTGAGTCTGCAACTCTGCGAACAGGTACCCTGTGGCCAAGGGCGGAGCCAGTGCCAGGCTTAAACTAGTTAAGATAGTCTGCTTTCACACTTGAACTGGGCCTGATGGCTCCCTGGACCCTTGAAGTCTTATGGAGGTCTGTTGATGATATTGTCATAATGCCATAAAGGAAATGGAAATCATAGAGTAATGACACAGAGAATGGCTTCTTGGTCCTCTATCTACATCACTGTCCTACTGACGTCATGGCGACTTCAACAGGAGAAACGCACTGGCTAAGAGAATCCGCTTCGGGAACTAGCTGAGTTGCTGACCGCAGAAGGGCACAGCGCATGTGCAGAAGACCCTTACGCGCCAGAGAGGTCTCTGCTCAAAGCACAGTGCTGACAGAGCACGCAGCCCAAGCCTTTTCTTCCTAGCATCTGTTTATACAAATTCTGACCAGGTGGCAAACTCTTCCCCTCTGCTCTCAAGCAACAGGATGCAGGACAGAGAACACCTGTTCCAAAACTGCTCTGATTAGCTGGAAGCTGGCAGGTATAGCAAGGGCTGAGGGCCACTCGGCAGGAGAGGATCCTGCTGCCTTGTCAGCCCTTGGCTCTGCTCCTGATCTTGGCTGTAGTCCCTGTCGGTGGCTAATGGGATTGATCCACGGGCATAAATCTTTAAACTCCTGCTGGCAAGTGCGACGTTATCTTATCCAAGGCCACCACAGTGTGCCACTGCTATCTAAAAGCAAATGTTTCCAACTTGAGGAAGATACTGGAGGTGCAGGTAGGGGTGTGATGCCCTCCGCTCTCACACAGCTTCCGGGGAAAGTGTGTCATTCAGGTGATTGTGCATGCACACGTGAGTGGACGTCTTTCATGATTTATGTATGCGAGTTTGCTTAGAGAAGGTAATGATAACCAAGTCAGCACGTGCTGGTTGGAGAAATAGAAGCAACACTCCCAGGGGAAACTTAGGGGAGCAATAAATAGAGGGGGAGGTGAAGAACACTGTGGGAGAGTATCCTAGACAAGGGAGTGTGTGCAGGACGGAGGAGACCGAAGCTCCATGAAGAAGGAACAACATGGGAGATTGGAGATGGGGTCTGAAGGGAAAGGACAGAGCTCAGGGAAGAAGGGACAGAAGAGCCGAAGTGGGAGGAGTGGGTGAGAAGCTGGTGTGTCGTTGAAAAGCCCCATCAGGACAGCCCACTGCAGCATGCATGCACTGGACACTCCTTAGGGTGTCTCAGCCATGGTCCCTCAACCCAACAGGCACACACATTTCGGCCGGCCCTTTTAGGTTTCTAAGGATAGAAAACTCTCACACAGAATGCTGTCATGTTAGTATCTGCTTGCTGATACTAAAGCACTGATCTAAACTTGACTCACAACAGTGATAAGAGGGAAATTCTAGATTTTGTTGTTGTTGTTGTTGTTGTTATTTACAGACATAAAAGTCAAAGGGCAGCATGAACCTAAGTCAGAGATAGAATATAGTCAGTGTGGTTAAGAAACTTAGAAAATAATTATAGAATGTTAGAGCCAAGGAAGGGATATTTGGAAGCTTGCAACCAACGGAGTTTGGTGTGTGCTCAAAACTGCTCAGGAAATGAAGGTTTCTGTGAATCTTCTAATTTCAATGGTTCTTAAATCACACTCCCTGTGATTTGAGGTTGCTCTGGGTTTTGTACAGCAACTCTGTAACTCTAAACTGAAGAGTCCACCCATTGTGAATGTGAACATGAACGTAAGTCTAATTTATTAAGCAGGTGTTATGCTCTGTGAACAGTTGTGAATGGATGGATGCAGGGATGAGCAGTATATTAAGAAAAATACAAATGGAATGACTTGACCTTTCATCATCGAGAGCAGAAGGACCGATGCTTAAAGATGTATTTATTTTTATTTTAGGCGCACAAACGATGTGCCAGCAGGAGTGTCTGTGCAGCACATGTATCCTCCGCCTATGAGACCAGAAAAGGGAAGCAGATCCCTTGGAGCTGATGTTACAGACCGTCCTGTGCTGCCACGAGGGTGCTGGGAACCAAACTCGGTCCTCTACATGAATATCAAGTACTCTTAACTGTTAAGCCATCTCTCCAAAACCCGGGACTGAAATTTAAAGGGTAGAGAAAAAAAAAAAAACCAAAAAAACCAAAAAAACAGTTTTCTCTTCCTCCTTCCCTATGTCCTATTTTCTTCGCATCAAGAGAAGGATAAAAATAGCCCTGGCCTTTTGCTGACTTCTGAGGGATGTGGGAACGGATAAATGCGTTCGGGTGTGTCAAGCTCCTGAAGTTCCTTAGGGAGAAGCCACAGGTTTTAATGTCATAATAACAAGCTACTTGTTAAGCTGTTGCTCCTCTAAACATATCATAAGTATCTTCAAACCAAGGTTGGAGCAGGTCACGTGCCCAATAGCAAACTTCTGCCAGCTCACCTGGCTCTTAGCCTGGTGCTTCTCTGGGGCTCAGTGTGGGCTAATACTGAATCTGAGTTTATTTAGGTTGAGTGGTTTGAGCTGGAGGTGTGATGTCTTCCTGCAGGGAACTGAATAGGAGCAGGGATGGCCCTGACGCCATCTTCCTCTGTCTACTAGACTCCAGGAGAGAGGGGGCGGGGTAGGGAGAGGAAAACAGTGGATATCAAGCTTTTCCAAGCTTGTAACACTTTTTTTTTTGTAGGAAGTAACACCACATTTCTCATGCATGTCTCCATGGAAAAACGTATTGTTCTGATTAGAAAACACACATCAAGGTCCCCACCTCAATAAAGAGAAGTAAAATAAAAATAAAAGCTTATTCATTCTCTTAATATTGATCCAGACAATATATCTAGATTTGCCTGGATTCTAGATGTAGAAAGGTCTTCTCTACATAGAGTTAAATACAGAAAAGAATATGAAAAGTAATGTTTTCTGCAATATGTAAAATATTAAGCACTGGAAAAAAAAGAAAGACACTGATAAATGGGACCTTGCAGTCTCATGATATCGGTCAGATTTTTAAAAAGTCATCATACCGCCATTGCGTACCTGGGCTTGAACACGCACTGGGAAGAACACAGCAGAAGTAAGACATACGTGAGCAAAGAAACTAAAACCGTAACTTCACACAAGTTAGAAGCCAGGCTGTACCTATGTACAATAGCATTTTTTAATATATGAACACACCATATGCTTTTAAAATATCAAGTATATGAAGCTGCATTTGTGCGGAGCCATATTCTCATTTCCGTTCAGGACACCACCCTTTGGAAGTTCCCTTCTCCCAGATTCTGCGCAGCTTAATTTCTCCTTCCCGGGATGGTTCTGTTTCAACTGTCTTCACTTTATCAACTTAGACCAAAAAAAAAAAAAAACCCTGCTAGTCTCTGAAGTGAAACTTCAGGAAGCATTTTGTCCTCTAGATGGGACCTTGTCCTCATTAGAATTGGGAAAAGAAAATGTATTAGCTACTTCGCTCTTTGCTGTGACCAAACCCTGGTCACAAAGCAGCTTAAAGGAGGAGAAGATACTTTGGTTCAAGGTTGGAAAGGATCTGGTCCGTCATGATAAAGAACGCTTGGAAGCAGGGGCGCCATGGTCGCCAGGAAACAGTCTCGAGGGCTGGTTCTCGGCTGGCTTTCTCCTTTCCCCCTTTGTTTCAGCCTGGGGCCCCAGGCCATGGCCTGGTTCTACTCAGATTCAGGGCTGGAAAAGCCCCTCTCTCTCTCACACACACATACACCTAACGGTGTGCCTCCCTCATCAATACCTCAGGTATCCAAGTTGACAATCAAACTCAGTTACCACAGGAAATACGCAGCTTTGCTTCGAGGGAGTTCCTTTAACGCATTGAGTATTGTTTCTCCATCCTTGGCTCCAGAGCAGCCTTCTACCTTGTCCTACAGGAGTGAAATCTGACTTTTGTAGATGCTTAGGAAATTCAAGATAGACTACACAAACACACTATTCACATCCTCTATTGTTACCATGATAAACTTAATTATTTATTTCTTTGATTTTTTGTTTTGTTTTGTTTTGTTTTTCAAGACAGGGTTTCTCTGTGTAGTCCTGGCTGTCCTCAAACTCAGAAGTCCGCCTGCCTCTGCCTCCCAAGTGCTGGGATTAAAGGCATGCACCACCACTGCCTGGCATCTTTGAATTTTTAAGGCACAGTATTTGGAGCGTGACGGCCTGGGGTGAGACCACAGAACACATATTTCTACTCTGTGACTATGAATACATGCAGGTCTTTGTGAGCCAGGAACATTGTAACACCTGTCTTTGAGTTTTTTGAGGGTAGCTTTGTGCCCTTCAGGTAGCCCTGCAAATGGTAGCTATTACATAATGATCGCTTTCTTCCTGTCTCCGTCTTATCATAGTATGTGTCAGGACCACATCACATTAGAACATCATAGGTCTACATAAGCCAGCTCTCCCTGATTCAGGAGCACTTCCCTTGGAACACTTGAGCATCGAGTATAGAAAGATAAGAAGCCATCCTTACAGACTTAGGAGAAACTGGGGAAAGGAGAGGAATACGATCAAAATATGTTGCATGAAACTCCCAAAGAATTAATAAGAATACTATTTTTGAAAGGAAAGAAACTGTCTTTATTCTTTAAGTAAGAATGTGAGTCCAGTGTCGATGGTAGATATGGATGCTCATGGTGCAGGAGCGGAGAAAGGAAACCCTGATGACCGCTGGGTGGTTTGATGGCATTTTATTCTCCTGGTCCCAGACGAGGAACAATAGAGAGGTGTGACAGAAGGCAGATGGTAAACATAGGTGCTGGCGAAAGCCTTGGGTCAGACAGATTTGTGTTGTCAGTATTATAAACTCTCCTCAACAACTGCAGCCCTTTGTAGAAAGCCTGGGCCTTTAGGACAGAGGGTGTGAAGGAGTCAAAAGAGGAGGACCGAGGGCTGAGTATTGTTCCGTAGCCGAGAAAATCTGTTCATCCATTTCCTGAGAAAGGCAAGGTAGCAGGGAGGGTCAGAAAGTATCTCCCTTCTTGTCCCAGGATGTCAGCACACAGTACTGATGATCACGGGATGTGAGTCTATAGTCCAGGCTGTGGTCAGAGTGTAAGAGACAGGGAAGGGCTCCTGGAGATGCTTCACGGGGACAGATAGGAAAGATAGGGAGGGAGAAACTGAAGGACGCTTTAGGCATCTCTACAGGCAGAAGAAGAGCCAAAGCCGGTACTGTAAGCTTGGACGAAAGGTGCTTTGATGCCGCTGGTGTTTTAAATTCAAGAATTCAAAGTGGAAGTGGCAAGGGCCCCAATTCTGGGTAGATAGGCAAGAGAGGAGAGGGTATCCAGGGTTCCTGGGGCTGTGTCTTTGGCAACGGGAAATATTAAAAGCTTTGAGCAGTGTTTTCTATTGTTTGTGTGGCCGAGAAGAGGAAAGGAGAGAATTAAATAATGAAGATATTCTAGTAATTCAGATGTAGATGGCAGGGGCTTGAGTCAGGATTGCCATGTCAAAACCTAAAAACGTGGATGGATGTGAGAAGCGCTCTGGAGGTCCCACGGCCTAACTGAGGAAGCGCCTGCTGCTAACTGGGGTTTCCTGCCTCTTTCTGAGTTGTGCTGAACCACCTGTGTGGTCATTTGCTAGGCACCATGCTATGCACTGGTCGACAGGTTCATTCGAAGAGTAATCCCATGAGGGCAGGTAACTGGGAATTCTTAGTAAAGAAGAAACTGAGGTATGGAGGGAGCATGTCTATGATCATTCAGTGAGTAGCTGAGGATGGTTAGAAATCACATTTAGACAGCCTGACTCCAAAATGCTTGCAACTAACTAACTAACTAACTAACTAACTAACTAACTAACAACTAACTACAGGTCTTCATGCGAACCTGTGCCGGTACTCCTCAGTACCATTCCGTTGTTAGCGCTGATGCTCTGAGCTCTCCTGCCTTTCTGCTTCCTTCCTCCTCTCATTCTGTCAACGCCTCTCCACCATGGCTGGTTCTGGGGCTTTTCTATGGCTCAGATCCTGAGCCACGCACCTTCATAATACATTTTTATCTTGTTTTATTCTGTCAAAAAGAAACATATGGACAAGACAGGAGATCCAAACAATCTAGATGGGAAGACAGTACAAGGTAGACCTTCCTGGCATCATTTCTCCAAAGGGAATTATTGTTATTTGATAAAACACTGAGCTAAAGAGATACAAGGTCAAGGAGCACATACTATTTAGGTGACTAACAGAAGGCCTTCCCATCTTCACTTTCTTCCTTCTCCACATTTTCCCTTTTACCCATAATACAGTGTTCCAGAGTTAATCACATAATTAATTCAAGTTGTTTCATAAGTGTTGGCTTATATCATTGGATACAATGATTTTCCATATTCAGCCTAATACTAGACACATAGTAGGTGTTCAATAACTACCCGCTGATTAATTGATGCTGATTAATTAAACCTTGAATCAATTCATACTAGCTTAACTGACATGGTTCATGCAAACCTTGAATAGAGGCCCTTCTCGTCCCTCTTTTACATGGTTAGTTCTGCAATAGCATCTACCTAATTGGTCATATGTCTCTTTTTAGAACTCTGTAAGAGCAGCGGGAAAAGCTACTGTAATAGACGCTGACATTCTAGTAACAACGCCACTAAAAATCTAATGCTGAAGCTATTCAAGTCTCATTGCGCTGGTCATGCAACACAAATTTGAGGAGAGTGGCTATACATGATGGGAACAGACAGGGCAGAGCCCTCCTCCTGCTTGGCCCTAACAAGATATTATTTCTGTCACTTCTACCTATTTATGTGAGGCTATATACTCATAAGAGCCAAATATTAAATGCTGGCTTTCTTCCATTCCTAATATTACATTACAATGTGACCATCAGACACTTGTAACTCACTCTTCAGGCAGATGCATCTCAAGCAATCTGTCAGCGAAGGAGAAGGACCGACTGCTTCTTCACACCGTGGTGCAACAATGCTTTTATTTACTAATGATGCAGAGTCACATGTTCTTCTTCGGATTTGGCACCTCTTCTGCTGAACTAATTTCTCTTTTGTTCTCCTGACACTTTCCAGTCCTGGATTAAAATGCCTAGGGTTCTGCTTCCAGGGCAGTAAGTTTTGATCTTTATTTATAACGGCAGCCAAAGTTCCGGGAAAGAGTTCATGAGGGCTTCATGCGTCTTATAAACTCCAAGAAAACTTGCATTTCAGAGAAGGTGGGTATCCAGTTACTAGGGAATGGGTTACAAAATGTGACCAGCGTAGAGATGGGGCAATAAATACAAGCTCAACTAATAGTCACCATAGCGAAACAAAGAGGTGGCAGTGTGACAGACATTCATGACCCATTCAAAAGCAAAGGACAGCATAGGTGGTGGAAAAGGACAACTTCTTCCCTATACAAGCCAGTGAATCATTCTGTTTAACAAGTGGACTAGGAGAGGTGAAGGGTCTCCACTGAGGTCAATAAAAAGTAAGTTTGCAACTAGGGAAGAAAATAGTTGACCCTAAGTAGCATTGTGAAAAAATGATCTTGGAAGAGTCTTGTTCGCTTCTATCCCTTTAAAAAGAGAGACCATGAGATGACTGCAGTGTGATCGAGAATATCTGTAGCATTGTGTCCTGTGTGGGCTGCGGAATAAACAAATTGTCTCATCATAGATGCAGTAGTGAGTAGGTTATTTAATTACATCGCTGGGCTGTGACTTCCCGGGTGCCCCCCACCCCCACCACAACAGTGTAGGAAGAAAGCAGAGACATACTAGCTCGAGGTAGTGGGGAAGAGAAGAGAAGAAAGTGGAGCAGGAGGCATTCCGAGGCATAAGCAAAGGTAGAGAGCACCTTGACCAGGGATGACAAACTGTGAATGTGGACGTGAACCTGAGCAGAACCAAGAGCCTACAGCCAGACGTTGGTCATGTGTGTATATGCCCAAAGCTGTGTAAATGGGTATGAGTGTGTGTTGTGGCAAGAAGACATCTGACATTAAAGGAGAGCTGGGAGTCTGGAAAGCCCTCTACAGAACCCGGACCTTAGCGTGAAGGTAAGACACTACAGGAAGCCTTTAAGGTATAGAAGTGGCATGGGAATCCTCGTGAGGTCAGAATGGAGGATGACTTTGGGAAGGAGCAGAAGGAGTTCAGCCAGGAAATAGTTCCTGTGCTCAGTGGTGAGGACCCGAACAAGAGGGGTCAGCGGTGAGCAGGAGAGGAGTGGAGACTAGAGCAATCTGAACTGCAGGGGACGGACAGGACTGGTGACTGCAGGGTAGGTGACCAATAGATGTGTGAAAGGAACATAGGAGAATCTGGGCTGTTAGTTTGATGGTTACTCGGGATTGTCAACGTGATTGAATGCAGATCCACCTAGCACAGGATGCCTCTGAGCATGTCAGTGGGCTAGGAAGATCCATTCAGGAAGTTGGCAGCGCCACCCCTGGACTGTTGTCCTGGACTGATCAGAAAGAAGAAAACCTGTAAAAGGCCCAGATTCATCTCTCTCTGCTTAACTACACTTGCGTTATGCTCCTAAAAACACAGCCAAGATCTCTTCACTTCATTTCTCCTCCACAATGGACTGTAGCCCCAAACTCCGAACCCAAACAAAATAAACTCTGCCTCACTTGTATCACTTCTGTGAGATATTTTCCAATGAGAAAAGAAATAATATGAGTGCCATGCTTGGGCGAGTGGTGAATGATAGGGCTGTTAAAGCCAGGATTCAGATAGATGCAGAGAAACATTTAAAACCAGGCCACAGCTTTTGACACAAAAAAACACCTGACTGGACATGCCAGTGTCTCACTCTGTAGCTCAGGCTGGTAGGGAATTCATTATGTTGCCTACTAGCCTTAAACTGGCAATGATCCTCCTGCCTCAGCCTCCCAAGTGCTGGGCTTACAAGCATGGGCCCCCATGCCCAGCTCCCATGCTTTGCGAGGTCTTTTTATTTATCACCTATTAAAATAAGTGTACAGATCCGCAGTAATATAGTAATACCAATTATTAACCCTATATTATTTGCTTATACTATGTAACACTTATGTAATTGTTACTGATTACTACTCACTCAGCATACAAAGGAGAGTTAGAAAACTCTCCTAGCAACAGCTGCAGTTTAGAAATCCTAACTTGGGGCTCAAAAGCCCTGCATTCGGGAGTCTCCAAGAGCCTGGGACTTTGGGGACAAAGCAGAGCAGACTTGGGCAGCTTA
This sequence comes from Mus musculus, assembly GCF_000001635.26. Classification (NCBI taxonomy): domain Eukaryota; kingdom Metazoa; phylum Chordata; class Mammalia; order Rodentia; family Muridae; genus Mus; species Mus musculus. The sequence goes on along the minus strand of NC_000076.6, from coordinate 119,794,012 downwards.
TGCACAAAGCTGCCAGGTGCTTGGGCTTATTTCCTCTTAATAAAAAATTTAAAACAAGCCTTAAAAGGTTATGGTTTATTGGTTTTAAATCCTACAGAGTAAGCATTTCACGGTTTGAAGCATTGATTTTTTTTTCCTTAACTCAGTAGACGAACTGCGTAAAATGAAAGCGCTTTTTAATTGCATTTGTTATAGTTATACTGTATGAAAATGCAGGGTAAGGTCATTTTGGAATCTTAGGATACAAAGGAAAAAGGAAACAATGTTGCAATGTTCTCCCTGGCCGTCATTCACTTATTCACTGCTCTGTGCAATTCTTCAACGGCTTCTTCATGTCAAGGGCTCTTTGAGGTGATGGACGTGTCACAAAGACCTTCATGGCGATGACTAGTTAGACAAGATATCTGGACAATGCAAATGGGATCAGCATCCTGAAACTTATCAGGATGACTGTAAGATGGGATGGCCGAGTGTATAACACAGATGGCAGTGTGGCTGGAGTTCAAAGACAGGGCGAGGCCTGGGAAGGTGGAGGATCTGGAGCAGGAATGGGAGGAAGTTCACTGGTAGGATGGTCGGTGCATCTTTATGTAGGACTATGATGACAGGCAAGATCTGGGTGCCTCTCTGAAAACCTCTTTAGGATAGATCCCCCCCTTTGACATTACTGTGCTGCAGGACAGAATTGTGTGCAAGGCTCTTGGTACAAACGCACAGGGTGTTCTGGGAGGAAATGGTCCTCATTTGGGATGCGGGCGTAGGCGTTGTGTGGAGTACTTGGGTGGGGATACTGAGCACTCTAAATAGATGAAAGCATTTCTCATAATAATTCTCATGATTATGGTTTGCAGTCCTCCGACGGTTTTGGTGCTGAGTATTTCATGAGTTATCATTTGTATTGGTTCTTGGTGTATGTGTATACATGTGCCTGTGTTTGCATAGGCTTTGCCACCTGCCTGGTCCTGTCTAAATTCCCGGGTAGCAACCAACATAATCCCACCTTTAGATCCTTAGCTTGGCTTTAGATCCTTGACCTTAGAGTTCCCATTCCAGCCTGTGTGAAATTTGTCTCCTGAGTTCAGATCTTCCGAATAAGTCTCTCCATTTGTGCTTCAGTTTCTCTTAAGAAGAAAGTCTTGCTTGTCCTCCATCTTAATTACAAATATAAGCAACATTTCTTTTTAAAAAACAGCAGCACAAAGGCTTGTCACTTCCCCGCCCGAGCCAACCATTGACTGAAAGGTCAAAGGTTCTGTGGGCTTCCTCTGGTCTTTTTAGAGACCAATGATGTCCTGAGGAAATCTCTCAATTCGGTAACTAGGGGAAGAGATGCTGACGACCCACTCCCTCTGCATCCTTCCCTCATTTGTCTCAATTTACATAATTGAAACCTCTTAAATATCCTTATCATCCGATCACCTATGACATTCCCTTTCCTGCCTCTCTAATTCTCTATATTGAAAATGTAAGTGCTTTCTTTTCAAGAGCAAGCATCTATTGATATTACAATATCATCTTTTGCTGTTAGACTTCAAAATAAAAAAGGGAATTGTTACTGATATCAAAAGTCCCCCTGAAACAGTGTACGGCATCAGGTTAAAACAAAGAAAGCTGGCCTGCTCTAATTACTTGCAGTACTGAATGTTAAGGGACGGTCCCATTTGCCTGGGAGAGGTTGCCGGCGATGTTTAAGATGAAATAGAAGAGAGAAGCACACAGCAAGGCATTCTGTAACAATGGAGCTCACTCACTGTCTAAAGGGCATCTTCAGAGGACTCTGTAACTGCCCTTTGAATATTAAAGGTGAGCTGCGTTATATGAGCTCTGTGGCTCCCTGCGGAAATGGCATGTCACACGGTAGGGCACAGGGCTGACTCAAAGCTCTTTTACATCAATACTAGTATGCCAGACCCCAACGACTAGCTAGGTGTCAAGTTAAAGGAAATAAAACAATTTAAAGAAAAAAAATCTGGGTCCTGTCTAAAACGTAACCATCTACATTTTTGGCACTTAAGGGAGGAAGTATTGTACTGTCCCAGGAATTATGCTAAGGGTTTATGGTACGTCGCTGCTGTCAGTTTATCCAGAAGTTGTATTGAGAGAGTTTAATTTGGAATGCTTGTTCTTCCAGGTCAGGCCTTGGTAAGTCATGGCTAATTCAGTATACTCCACTGCTGGTCAAAGACATTGTTTAGCAAATAAAACCAACTCTTCAAATATACAAACTTCAGTCTTATCTACTCCTCCCCAAACGCATCAATCAATAAATAGCATCTACAATCCATAGTTTGTCAGGCAGAAGAGCCGGTGGTGGGGCTAGGCATGCTTTGATGAAAGGACGGAGGTGGAGAGGGTGGGTCAACAGCACTAGAAATTAAAGCAGTTTATCAAGCAGGTGACATAAGAGAAGAGTTTTGCAGTGTGCCTGCCTGTTGAGCTGGACGAACTTTTGGCCTGGAACCAAGGATTTGTCTCTGGACCTCCCTGATCACCACTCTCACTAATGAAATGGCTCGTATGTATCCGCGCAGCAACATCAAACAGACTAATCTTAGGAAGCGTGGTAAGGTTCCTGGGACAGAGGCAGGGAGAGGAAGCCAACAAAGTTGCTGGCTGATCCCACCAAACTGGTAAGTGGACAGGGCCTCCTGGGGCAAGCTACAGGGCCCTAAAGATCCATGAAGAGTTTTCATCTTGAGATTTCACAAGAGTTTAAACATTTCTTGGACAATGATATCATAGGTTTGAAGTTTAAAAATCTGATCTGATTATATATTTTACTTGAGAATATTAAGTGAACTGTGTTTACTTATGTGTCTTGAAAATAGACATGTTTCTGTTTGGTGGATATCTCTGATAGGCCTGATTAATTTTTTTTAAGGGTTAGGGTTAGGAGTTAGGGTTAAAGGGGAGATAGAGGTACTGGGAGGAATGAAAGTAGGAGAAACTGTGGTCAGGATATAATGTATGTAAAGAATAAAAATAAAATAAAATAAAACAAACATGATTCAAGTTCATACATGTGCATATCCTTGTTACTCTATATTCAAAGGAAATCAAAACAGTGTGATAGGTAAGTGGACACAAGACTATAGATAAATGTATTTATGCAACTCAAAAAAAAATTTGTGGACTTTCCACAAAGAGCATCCACGATTAGGTTACACTGAGGCTTCCATTATGTACATGTATGTAAAATTGTATGCTTATGCATTGTGAAGCCACAACATAAAGTCTGTATTTACTTTTGCTTTAAACATCTGTCCTAAACTACATTTAGTTGTAGCTGCCTCCCCCTACTGGATAAAAATGATATCTTTAAAAGTGAAAAACCTATTTTTTTTTTCCCTTCAAGATTTTGGCACATGGAATAAAGATAATTTTTAAAATTTCTGACATGTTAATATTTCCAAAGCCAGAGGGAAATCAAGTTAAAAGGAAAAGATAATAATTATGAATCAGAATGGGGTGAAAAAAATAGGTAAAACATTTCCTGAGCATTATCTAATATTGAAAGGTCTTGAAAGATTTCCCAAGTATATTTATAAGTATGAAATGCTCACATACAGGTAGTAAATGTCTTCGGATTCCAAATGGTCCTTATTATGGTGATGCAATGGCAAGGGTCTAGGTATGGTATATTCCTTACCCACAGTTCCCTGCACCAAAATAGATGACCAAAACTGACTCGAGCTGATGGCAGGTCCTATACACCCACATCTATCTCACTGGGTGTGAAGACTCATACAGTCCACAGCATTGATTGATTAATTGTGTGATTACAGACAGAACCAATTAGTCATGAGATTCTATGGATTCCTGGACCCTTCTGGGATTGGAGGTTGCATATTATAAATGCACAGGAAGTCCAAATGGGGGAAATGTGTTGTTGTGCAAAGGCCGGGAGCCCAGAGTGCCATTCTGCATTAGGGACATCTGGTAAGTGGTGGTGAACAAGAACAAGACCATTTCAAAAGAATGCAAGTGTCAGAGTGCAGCCACATCAAAAGCCTGGCCAGCTCAAATACAGTAAGCGACTGGCTTAGGGAAATACTTCTGTTTACAGTGAGCTGTATTAGTTTTTAGGAAGTCTGTTTTCCAAGTTCTTATCTGTCATTGGATACAAGTTATATTGGATTTACAGTAATGGGTAAAATAAAAGCATTCTTGTCATTTTATTCACAAGGAAACTGAGACTCAGTGTGACTTACTTGACCTGTACTTGAGCCCTGATCTAGAAGGAACTACACTGCTGTCTTAAACAGTGTGGGGCAGAAGCTGAGGCACCTTGAGAATATCAGAAGGACAGAAGGGTGTGGCTAGACAACAGGTTCTCCTTAGCTGAAGGTAGGTACCAGACACACAAGTACAACCTCCACGTTAGAATAGGAGGGTGACTTTATGTCAAACAGCTAACTTTGTAATGATGTCCACATGAATTCACGGGCTGGGGGGATACTGGCCTGTGCTGTTCACTGAGGCACTCCACACACACACACTACGCCCAGTTACACTGTGAACTCGTTATTATAATGCAAATTGAATTAAGGATGAGCCGATCAGGAAGGAAAAGCCATGAGCCCCATTACCTTGGCTGCCTCTTGGATGCTTTGTGCACCCCCCTATTTTCTCCTCCAGAGCTGAACCAGGGCTGTGTCACCATTTTATATCCAGCCCCTACTTCCATCAATAGCACAGAACAGATGTTTGTAAATGGCACTGAATGACTATGGAAATAAATCTGAAGGGTTCTTCAACTCGCTGTAGATTTTACTTCTGGGTCTAGAGACACATATTTAGAAATCAAGGGCTCAGACAGAACGCCACCACCATCCAAGGCAGTGACTGTGTTAGGCGGTATACTAATTCTGCACAGCTAGAAGTGTGTCCAACTTTCAGAGAAAGCCCAATAAATCTAACACCAGTAAGATCCTTCTAAGGATGTAGTGGTCATAAATGTGTTTCATGTGCAAAATTTAAAGACTGTATAAAAATGGTTATTTTAGAACTATGTTTTTATAAACACAATGAATACAATCCTAGGAGTTTCAACACACTCCATATCCAGGTTCCCCTTATTATCTTATAACTGAATGGCAGATTTATCAGGATAACGAATGGATGTTGATGCATTATTAGCTAAGCTCTATGTTCCTTACATCTCCTTAGCTTTCAGATTTATTCTCTCTCCACCCCAGGATCCCTTCCAGGAGACACACTGTATGGCCTAGGCATAGATCTCCCTGTGGCAGTTTCTCTGCTAGGACTTGATATCCTGATCTTAAAGTTTTTTAAGTCTTTTTCTATCCTCAAGTAGAATTTACCCGATGCTCAGCCATGAATCAATGGGGATTCTAAGTTGCTGGGAGGAAGAGCAAGGAGAAAGGCATTTCCATCACACTCTCCCGAGCACACACCTACGGCCTCAGTGGCAAACCTGGCTGAGGAAGTGTCTGCAGGTTTCTCCATGGTGTGTTCTCCCCACCCTCGCTTTCCACTCTGAGCCTTTTGGAAGGAGGCCAGTTGTCATCAGCAACCCATTCTGAAGAAGTGGAAGTTTATGTTATACCTGCCTACGATGTTGTAAGAACACCAGAGCACCCAATTATGCCATAAATGAGAAAACAAACACTGTAACAGAAAATGTACCCTGCCTTTAAAACTAGCTGTGAGGACTCTGAAATAATAGTTCTTCTTAAGAAAGAAAGAAAGAAAAAAAGAAAGAAAGAAAGAAAGAAAGAAAGAAAGGAAGGAAGGAAGGAAGGAAGGAAAAAAGAAAGAGAAGGAAAGGAGAAAGAAAGAAGGAAAGAAAGAAGGAAGAAATGAAAGAAAAGGAAAGGAAAGGAAGAAAGAAAGAAAGAAAGAAAGGAAAGAAAAAAGAAAGAAAGAAGAGAGAGGAAAGAAAGAAAGAAAGAAGAGAGAGGAAAGAAAGGAAGAAAGAACAAAAGAAAGAAAGAAAGAAAGAAAGAAAGAAAGAAGGAAAGAAAGAAAGAAGAGAGAGGAAAGAAAGGAAGAAAGAAAGAGAAAGGAAGGAAGAAAGAAAGAAGGTTCAGTGTCTAAGACATTTTCAACTAAATCGCCTGTGGTTTTCTTATCCTCCAAAGGCAAGTGAGTCAGTCATTCTCCTTTGCCTCTAAGAAACACATTTTGTTCCTGAGGTAAGTTAATATTTATTTGTTAATGTCTCTGAGAGTGTCATTTCTAAACCCAATGAATTTATTTCCTACCTATATATTAACCTCATATCTAGAGGCAACATGCAGAAAAGCCAGTGTGCCTTCCCTGAGAATTGACTGCTGTCGCGACCCCTGAGTTAATGACATTAAATGCAGAGGGAGAAACCAACCCACCTCTCTCTGTCACGCACGCTGCGAGGCCTTTATGATTAAGGACAATCTTAACATAAATAATGCACGATCAATAATGTCGTATACCAAATTGCATTTAAAATATTCATGTCACTCTTCTTAAAAAATAAAACTACAAATTGCAGGACAGGCTAAGGCTTCGGAAGGCAAAGGCATGCACAATATGAATGAACCTGGTTATTTCACTCCCCACTTTGAAACAGATTTATACGGGACTCTTCCACAGGCTTCCCTGCCTCTCTGGATTATCACGAAACTATTGATTGTCATAGTACAAAGCACAGTGCTTGGCTCATATGGGGTAGGCTTGTCTTCATGCAATCTGTTGTGGTTCTATAAAAGGTAACTTCTCCTTCATTAACTACAGTGGGATAACTTACTAGCACAGTAAAATAGCTTCTAGCATCCATCTACACTTTGGTTATTCGATTTAGAACTCGCTTGCTCGGATCCCTACTTTAAGAAGAGAAATTACCAAAAACACTTGGTTAAAAGGAGATGAAGAACAAAGCAATGGGGACAAAGGATCTCCATAAAGGGTGTTTTAAAAAGCATCTTAAGAGGGAGAAGTCAGATGTGCTGAAAGGGACACAGAATTAATTCATCTCAGCTGCCGTTAGCAAATACATCTCATAAATATAATTTCACACGTTCATGTCAGAATTAGAAATATATAAGAATTTATGAACACAATTAAATCATCAAGAGAGTTTTCTGAGCACAGTAATCTTATCTCACCATAGACCAACAGAAGGTTTGGATATCACGAAAATGAAATTTCCCTAAACCTTGTCATATATCACTAAACAAAATTCACTCAAATCCTACATACTAAATACTGTAGGTTTAACACACATTAATGTACATTGTGCTTTTTTTTTCTTAGTAAAAACCTTGAGTTCACACTGATCTGAACACTGGATAATTTATATATCTTATAAATTAAATGTCTATAATCCAAGGGCTCAATGCATAAGTCATAGATGAACTGAGAATCCACCTCCCAATATTGCGCCTTTGGACTTTGGAATAGGCCTCTTTGGGTCTTCTACACTAAATTCCATAGCAGAAGCATGGGGCTAGGATACCTCTACAGTTATTTTCCAAGTTACATAAACACTCTCATTCACACATCCTAAATGGATAACGTAAGTCTGGATCGCTATTGGAACAGGACAAGTTTCAAATTATTTAGGAATCCAAACACTTCTTTCTCAAAGAAATAAGCAAAACTGCCATAGCAGTAGAAAGCAACCGAGTTTAGCTATCCACGGACTGAACTTGGCTTATATCAAGGAGTGACAAGCCATTTCTGTTTTGATTTTTAATGTTTTTTAAATTTCATTTTTCTATATAACTTACTTTTATCTTATGTGCTTTGGTGTTTCGCATGTTTTGGGTGCACACATGTCTGTGTGAGGGTATCAGTCACCACTGCCACGTGGGTGCTGGGAAGTAAACCCGGGTCCTCTGGAAGAGCGGTCACCGCTCTTAACTGCTGAACCATCTCTCTAGTGCCTCCATTTTCACTTTTAATTTGTGTACTTTCTTATTTGTTTGTTTGTTTGTTTGTTTGTATATGAGTGCACTGTAGCTGTGCAGATGGTTGTGAGCCACCATGTGGTTGCTGGGATTTGAACTCGGGACCTCTGGGAGAGCAGTCAGTGCTCCTTAACAGCTGAGCCATCTCTCCAGCCCCAGTTTGAGTACTTTCAACCTTAACACGCCATACGTTTTTGTTCAATGTTCAGTAGCATAAAGTGGACTGTGTAAGTCTGACTCCTGGCCTAGTTTACATGTCCATGGTTTAAATGTATACTTGATACTACAGAAGCAGAAAGATATTTTATCTTAGAGATTGTTATATATAGTTATATTTTCGTGAAAGGAAATTAAGTGTGGTACGAAATAAAGCCCTTGATACTGGGATTTTACAGACTTACAGTCAAATTACAATATCACTTTCCCTACTGTGTAACCCGAGGTACTAATCAGGCTCATCTTAAATAACAGTTTCGCCCATGAAATCTTCACCTCCTAAAACTGTTATTAGTACACTGGTTCTCACCCTCCCTAGCGCTGTGAGCCTTTAGTAGAGTTCCCCATGCTATGGTGACCCTCCAACCATAAAATTATTTTTATTGCTACTTCATAATGGTAATTTTGCTACTGTGATGACTCGTACACATCTGTGTTTTCTGATAGTCTTAAGCAGCCTGTGTGACATGGTCATTCAACACCCAATTGTTGTGACTCACGGGCTGAGAGCCACTGTGTTAGGTGACAGTGATGGGGTAGTGTGAGAGCCACTGTGTTAGCTGCCAGTGATGGGGTAGTGTGAGAGCCACTGTGTTAGCTGCCAGTAATGGGGTAGTGTGAGAGCCACCGTGTTAGCTGCCAGTAATGGGGTAGTGTGAGAGCCACTGTGTTAGGTGCCAGTGATGGGGTAGTGTGAGAGCCACTGTGTTAGGTGCCAGTGATGGGGTAGTGTGACAGCCACTGTGTTAGGCACCAGTGATGGGGTAGTGTGACAGCCACTGTGTTAGGTGCCAGTGATGGGGTAGTGTGAGAGCCACTGTGTTAGGTGCCAGTGATGGGGTAGTGTGAGAGCCACTGTGTTAGGTGCCAGTGATGGGGTAGTGTGAGAGCCACTGTGTTAGGCACCAGTGATGGGGTAGTGTGAGAGCCACTGGGTTAGGTGCCAGTGATGGGGTAGTGTGAGAGCCACTGTGTTAGGCGCCAGTGATGGGGTAGTGTGAGAGCCACTGTGTTAGGCGCCAGTGATGGGGTAGTGTGACAGCCACTGTGTTAGGCACCAGTGATGGGGTAGTGTGAGAGCCACTGTGTTAGGTGCCAGTGATGGGGTAGTGTGAGAGTCACTGTGTTAGGTGCCAGTGATGGGGTAGTGTGAGAGCCACTGTGTTAGGTGCCAGTGATGGGGTAGTGTGAGAGCCACTGTGTTAGGCACCAGTGATGGGGTAGTGTGAGAGCCACTGTGTTAGGTGCCAGTGATGGGGTAGTGTGAGAGCCACTGTGTTAGGTGCCAGTGATGGGGTAGTGTGAGAGCCACTGTGTTAGGCACCAGTGATGGGGTAGTGTGAGAGCCACTGTGTTAGGCACCAGTGATGGGGTAGTGTGAGAGCCACTGTGTTAGGCACCAGTGATGGGGTAGTGTGAGAGCCACTGTGTTAAGTGCCAGTGATGGGGTAGTGTGGAAGACTCTGGCTTGGTGCTCACTCCTGGTTCTGAAACCCTTGTGTCAAGTAGAGCAACAAGTTTTGCTTGCCCACCTTTCCTGCTAGTATGAGCTTACCAAAGACAGGAAAGAGCCTTTGAAATCTATGTACTCCTAGGACAACATCAGGAGATTGAGTTCAGAACAAATGATATTTAAAGACTGATGAATGAACACTGCATATGCAGAAAGAATATTGAAAATATTCTCATAGAACACTTCTCATCTATATCATGAGCCTTTCAACCAGAAAAAATAAACAAAAAAAACAGACCAACAGACTTTTTTCTCTTCTTCTAAAATAAACATACATCCCTCAAAATTTTCTTCATTATCTTTTCTTACAACAGTGAATTTTGTCTACTTTTTCAAATTAGGACAGTGTGGCAATAAATACATCTATGCAGAGCTAAACAGGAACCCATCTAAGAATTAGGACAGTGACAACCTAAGACACGTGATTATCATCCAGTGACCTCATTCCTCAATGTGTATTTAGCGGTTGTTTACCTGGAGTCGGGCAGTGTGCACATTATGGGAAACAGAGATGAAATCTGTTTCTAATCATGGAGTTTAAAATTTGGGAGTCGCAACTGTACCTTGCGGTTGGCCTGAGCCATCTAGGAATCTTGGCTTTCCCATGAGAGAGAATTCCCATAGAAGGGACAGAAGTCGACTAGCTTGACTCCTGAATGTCACACTCTTAGTGGCATTGTCTCCATCGGGCTGCTTGTCATTGGTTGCCACATCCCTTGTTCATCCTTCATATTCCTCCAGTGTTCCCTCTTCTGGTCACTTCTCTGGTTTTTCCTTCCATCTCCCAGAGTTAGCACTTTCCTTCTATGATCATATTTCTTGTGCGCACACCTCTGTCCTTGACAAACGTATCATATTATCATGCAATCTGTGGATTAACATGTCTGCTTCCCTTACCAGTAGGATTAGACTCCATGTCACAGACACAAATAGTGTATGGAGGTGAGGAGGGGTGGGAATAAAGACCTATTTTAATTTACAAGTTTCAGCCCATGGTACTCAGGTTTGTGGATTCTAGACATGTGAGAGGCAGAGCCTCGTTGTGGCTTAGGCATGTGATGTGGAGCAAGAGAACAGAGGAAATGTCTAGGGAGAGATACCTGTTCCCAGTGATTGACCCCCTCCAACCAGGCATGACTTCCTAATTTTCCTACCTCCCAGAGACACCAATTTATTATACATCCATTAAGGGATTAATTCATTAAACTATAGTCCTCAGAATTCAATCACTTCTCCCAAAGCCACTATTTGACAACTAAGGTCCCAGGACATGCAGCTCTGTGGTACATTTCATTCCCGAGTCATAACACTAGTGGAAGGGGCTTGCCAACAGCCCAGCTTCCTACATCCCCTTCATTCTGCTGCCCAGCCCAGAGCCTATAGGCCTGGGTGGCCAGGGACCGTTCATTAAGTTATCAATCAAAGTGAAAAACGTAACAGCATACTTACAGAAAGGGCTGAGAATTTTCATATACGAAGACGGGGACAACTTGAAACTATCATTTATATCCACTCAGTCATTCACTCAATGACCAGCACAGCTCAATCCTATACTACCCAGTTGGCTTTATAAGACATAGAATTTTATTCTATTACAATTTCTCCCTAGATGTCTTCAGCTATAATTTTTAAGTCCAGTAGTTGGTATTCTAACCTCATACCAAAAAAAAAAAATGAGATTTGTTTTACTTTCTAAATCTAATCATTACTTTAGTTTGGTCTGGTTTGAGCCTAATGAGCAATTTTTTAAAAAATCAAATAAAATTAGGATCCAATTCACAATTGAAGGGTTTGATGTACTTGGATGTAAAATATTCGATGGAAAAATTCTTCTATTTACACTGTACTTTATTAAAATTGACGATTTAACTCTGAAATTCTTAACAGTATTCAAGAGCTCGGAGCCTGTGCAAAGCATGGCAGATTAGTAAATGCATCAAAAAATCCCATCTTCTCTGTAATTGTTAAATCACCTCTTCAAATAAGACCAGCACAAAATGGCTATGTTTTTGCAGCTTTTGAAATATTAAAAGATAGCCATTAAATAAATACCATTTTGTGCATGTACAGTTGACACACTTTAGTAGATTCCCGGAAAATTCATGCCATTGAGTCATATTTGCTATACATTGTAAGGACAGCTTCTTTTTTAAAAAAAGTTATACATTATATGCATTATATGCGTTCTCTATCTTTCCGGTAGTCAGTCAAGATAAAGGTAAGTTACTTTTGATTCTTCTGCAACCATACACCTCCTTATCCATTCATCAAGTCTAGGTTCAAAAATACTCACTAAAACTCTCTGGTGGCTCCCTGCTTTTTCCAGTTTTGATTCTCAGTGATTTAATGCAAGCCTTCAGATGGTCTCTCCTAGCCCCTCCTCAACTGTAGCTAGAGAGTCTTATAAATTCCCATAAACCATGTTCGCTACTATTTTCTATTGCCACGATTATAAAAATATAGTCTTTAGCAATGTACATGGGGATTTTGTTATGAGCAGCCTCACAGCTAACTTCATGTTTGGCTCTTGACCCATCTTGCTACCTTTCTTGGACTTTCTGGGATTCATTGTGTGGTCTCATGTTTCCGCAGACAGCCTTCTCCCTGCCCATGGTCCCCAGTACCTCTCCTGTTATGTTCCTGTTTGATCCCTCAGCTCTCACCTTCAGCTTAGTTCTACAACTTTGGAATGGATGTTTGATTTGAACAAAGGCATTGCTGTCAGCCCATCTGTCTCCCTTCTAGGTAAAGCATTGTTGGAAGGAATGGTTCTTCTTATTTTTGTTACCCGGTGTCAATAGGCTTGCCTGGAGTAAGGCAGACAGCCACTCCTTATAAGTTGAATGAGTGGATGCTTGCTTACCTTTCCCTAAGACCGATTCTTGGGAGCACAGTGACAGGAAACTGTGCAGACAAATAACAAGCGAGCCTGCAGCTATACAAAGATCTCCAACCGATGTACTCAATCTATGGTTTGCAACCCCTTTACGGAGCTAACAGCCCTTTCATAGGGGCCGCCTAAGACCACCAGAAAAGCACAGATAGTCACATTGTGATTCACAACGGCAGCAAATTGTAGTTATGAAGTAGCAACAAGAAGAATAGAATGCTTGGGAGTCGTCACCACAACACGAGGAACTGTGTTAAAGGGTCACAGCCTTAGGGAGGTGGAGAACCTCTGCTCTGGCTTACCACACAGGGGTTGTTGCTGACTCCCTCAGCCGCGTCTCTCCTTTACCCTGTCTTCACCAACTCTGCAGTGGGAACGTGGATGAAGGTACTCCAGATCTAGAAGTTTAAGGGGTTGTAACTACTTGGAATCATTTAAGAGTGTGCTCTCCAAGATGGCCGTCCACCCAGGCTACCCAGTCTCTGGAGAGTTCTTGGGCTGGGAGGAACAGTATGTACCCAGTGTAAATATTTTACCTGGCTATCTCTTTGCCATCACATAGATGGTGCTTTCTAGAGCTATTTACACACCCTTCTTTGAAGTAGGATTTGCTCTGGTTGATACATGTAGACTCACAGTGATTTCTGATGAGAAATAAAAATATCCTTATTTTCTTTATCTAGCTCCTCCACTCCCTTTCTGTGTTAAAAAGATCACTGAAAAAGAGGAGTGAATGGCCTAAACAGAAGCACAAAAGGCCACTTACTGTTATTACATTTGTCCCAAGCCTAGGTGAATACTCTTGGTTTACTTTTATTCCCTTTGAGGAAACAGAGTTTTTAAATCAGGAGAGAAGATACTGTGCTGTTCTGGTCATTGATTTTCCTATCTGATCCCTTTGTATAGGGTCCTGGGAACCGACAGACTCACTGTAGGTGGAGACATGGAGGTCTCACGAAGTAGCTCCTGGAATCTGCATGGAGAACATTCACGGAGGAAGCTGGGTATCAACCGAGCTGAACGTTATCATTTTTGATCTTCCAGCCTCTCAGATGTGTTCTTCCAAGTGAGCGTATGGGTCAGAAGCACATGCACTTAAGTCCTAGAAGGACTGAATTAAAATCCGAAGACCTCTGTCATTTCAGGATTCTGGAAGTGGGAGCAAGCCAGGTGTGCCACCATAGAGGGAGGACACTGAATCACGACAGCTCTAGGTTTCAAGTCTTGACACATTTTTGATAACACCATGCAGCCCGTTCCTCAAACTCTCAAGACAGGAAGGAATCCCAATTTAGGCACTGAGTAGTCTCTCTTCCTCACCCTTCCCATAGCTCACACACAGCCCCCAACAGGAATTTGATCAGATTATGAAAATAGGATTTGGTCAGATTACAAGACTGTGATTAATATTTATACAATTCTGTTTTTATCATGAAATAGAGTCTAACTTCTAAAAACTGTAGTCCCGAGTGATCTTTTGATGTGTAACTTAGTTTTGGTTTGAAAATACCCTCTATTAAAAGAAAAACCCAGCAAGTTACAGATGATAAAATACCTACAACAACCTGTTCTCATACTTCAATAACTCATGGCAGAAAAATGAAATATCTTGAATTTTGTAGACAGAGGGCAGTATGCACAAGCCAACTGTATAAGCAAAAAGCCTGTGTGTCAATTTTATAGGAAATACTTCATGCAAGACAGCTTTGTGTAATATGACTTTTAAGCTTCAAAGCTTATTTACATATTTATTGAGGCTTGGTATTTTTGGTCATTGTGAAAGAAATCACTTTGTGGCTGAGGGAGGTGTTTGTTCATTTCTTGATTTCAGAGAATGTGTGCATCTGATGTCACCATGGCTTTGGAAATGGTGCACACACAGATGTGGTGGCAAGCAGAGTGCCAGGAAGCTCAGTAGTTAAAAATGATCACCAATCTTGTCATGCTCTGTCATTATGCAAATGCAAGGAACATGTTGCCAAAGTGACTTATATTAGTGCACTGAGAGAGAATTGAAAATATAATCTTCAGCAGATCATTCTAAAAATTACCCATGCCTTAAAATGGGGATGTTCATCCAAATAGAACCACGTTAGTCTTTTCTCCAAATGTTTATGATATTGCACTAAAATCCAACACAGAAACATGGACAAATAAAATTAATTTAGTGGAGATTAAAGGATATTAACTTTAAATATTTTTGCCTGTTTGAGAAGAAGTGTCTTATCCATTTTTGTGTCTTCGTTTAGATGATGACTAACTGGTAATCTCTGTGTAGGAGATAACAGTTGACTGGTACACCCTGTTTCCTGCAACAAAGTATTTACAGGCATAGGAGCGCTGATCAAATCAATGCTACCCAGGGTCATCACAGTACAGTTTCCATGGAGACATTTCTCTGACTCCAGACTTCAGCAATTGCACTGCAATTTCCTTTAAACCCCTAGCTAGCTTTCAGATGTAGGTTCTTCCAGCTGTTCAGAAAGGGGCTGGCTGTCCTCCCGAACTACAAAAGCACAGTCAATGACATTGAAGGATTCTTCCCACCTCGGATGGCCACTAATTCTGAGCTGTCATCACAATTGGAATAAGATGGTGACGAGGAAGCCTTCAGTAAGACAATGAAGGGGATTTTATTTGTACTTCTTTTCCAATTTGTCTAGCCTAAAAATCTACTCTAACTACACCACCTTCTGGAAAGGAACACCAAAGTAATTAAAGTTCAAGCTTTATTCCTAAGGAAAAGATAGCAATAATTAAGACTAATGTCTCCTAAGCAATTTCTCTAAAATTAAATTCCTTACTGTGTTCCTCAACAACCCATGTCTCCATAAGTTCAGGGAAGAAGAAGATAAACACAGCCAGGCATGGCCCCCTGTGCAAATTCTCTCTTATGCTCTTTGTATATACAGAAAGGAAGATGCCTGTATAAATTGTTGATTCTTTCTCATAGAACACCCTGGAGATCTATAAATCTGCAGGAGGAAAAAAAAACCCTCCTACACCCTATAATAGAGACAGAGGATGACTATATAATTTATTGTCCAATTAGGAAAAATTTTAGAATGAAAGGAGGTGCCACTAATACCAATTACTAGAAAAGAGGCATGCTGGGACTCTCTAGGATGGCATTATTGTCTGAGTATAGCCCCGTAAAACAAAACAAAACACTCTGAGAGCTAAAGATAATGGAAAGATAGTCATAACACTGATTTCCACACTTGAAGATTATAACACATGAGGACAATGGATATTACCCCGTCTTTTTCTAGAAGGCTATAATGACAACAAGAGGGAATTGCATTAAAGATATTTCTGCATCAGGAAAATGAAAGTTATAGCAATTAGATCCATCCACAATCACTACGGTTTTCATTCGGAGGATTTGGGCTCTCTCCTCCCTCCCCAGTGACAGATGGTAACCTGTGGCAAATGCAGGGAGCACTAGAGAAGCAATGGACTTCTGGGAACCAGCTAACACTCTCAGGTTCTGTGACACCACTGAGAACAACTGACTAAGAAGCAACAACACACTGATGCCTTCATGCTAAAGAAACACAACCCTTCCAAGACAGACATGGGATGCCTGCCAATTTAACTGTTCCCACTTCTATCCATCATAGGTGCTACCACCCAATAACACACGACCAGACTTGAGTGGCTGAGTTTCATATACCCTAAGCCCCATTGAATAGCAGACTGGCATAGAGCTTCAGTCTCTGCAGATGTTTTGACATACATGAAAAACCTTAGTGATCAGAAGCAGAGATTTGAGAATAGAACACTAAGGTTCAGACACAGGTAGATTGGACATACAATGAAAGGAAAAAGAATGGAAGGGGTCTTGGAGCCATTGACATGCAGTCCACTCATTTCCTGAAAGGCCACGGATCTCTGAATTTAAAGTATCTTCCTTAATAGCACTTTAAAATTAAAGGCAAACTTGAAGTCACAGCCTTTGTATCAGTCTGAGTAGATCATGGCCAATGTGGATGGCAGATAACAGAAACACTGAATGCAATAAAGTTGCAATAGCTTTCCACCCCAGAGAGTGAAAGTTCTACACAATGGCCAGGCTGAGCCTCTAAGTCATGCTACCTAGAGCTTACAGTAATTTGACTTTTATTTACTTGAAGAAACTGATAAAAAAAAATCTGCTTAAGAAAATAGTAAAACTGAGGCCATCAGGATGGACAATAAGTAAGCTATTGTATTATTTGTCTCATAGAAAAGTTCTTAGTATTTTCTCTAGGTCCAGTGCCTGGTGATCTTTAGCTGCAAGGGAACCGGGAAGTGTGGGGAACAGACAACCCATGACCAGTACATGTCTCTCCCACAGAGAAGATGCCAGAGTTATTCAAAACTTCAATGATGTGGTGTTAACTCAGCTTTAGTATTAAAGTCTATCATGACAAGTGTTTCTGTTTTACAAACTCGGTCTGAGGGCATAAACACTAATATTATTAAAAGCTTAATCATGTATTTATAATCGATCTGACCTCTTGTAGCCATGGAAGCAAGCTGTCATGAGGCTATAATATTTTATGTTCACTGAGGCCCTAAAGTATATTGCCATCATATAGAGCATGCACACTCGGTTGAGCAGGGTTATTTTTAGCATGGGTCTAAAAGCATCACCGAGCCGGAAGAATCCAAGGCTCTAAAGCAAACAACTATCTTCATCTTGTCCATTAAGTGAGATCAGCTGGGCCCTAAGAGTGACACCCGTTACGAGGAGCAGATGCACATATCCTGCAGTGACCCATTTTAACCTTCAGGGCATCAATCAATAATGCCTGGCCATTTAGAACTAGTTAAGCACATACAACACATAGCTTCGAGAACTGGCCAAGCCCTTTGTACAATGCTAGCAGAAAACAGAAAACTCTCTCTCTAAACACTGTAAACAGCAAGGATTTCTTCTATCACACCTTTTAAGCCTCCTGGTGTCCAATAACATTCAGACCTCTCCGAATCTATCTATTCCTGGATTTGAAGGTCAAGATGAAACAATTCTGCATATCTTCATGAGACTGTAAGCACATGGGTGTGAAGAACATCTAAAGGAAACACCTCCACTCCTAACAAAAGACAGAAGCATGAAATCAAGTTTTCCAGTGCCTGGGATGGGATCTGAATTCTTCACCATGTGATTTTTTGCACTGTCTCTGGGTGAAAGCAGTAGACAATGTCTCGCTAACATTCTCTGAGGACTCTTGGGCCCCTGACAAGAAAGAGGACATGGAAATGAAACCCTAAGCTGCAGCATGGACTTCTCAGTGGTCCTCCTCTGCCATGTGCTAAGGAGGAAACATGGGTTGATCAGATGCCACTGCAGAGTGAGGAAGACACAGGGTATACCTGAAAGGAACTAGCACCAAAAGCAAGCTGGCCGGGAACACCTGCCGACCCCGGGTGCACAGAATCAACGGAAGTGTTGTGGGAACCAATGGTGGTGTTAGGGTGACTGATTATGTTGGGTCAATAGCACAAGATGGGCAACAAAGAAACAGAAGGTTTGCATTTTACTTCCCAAAGCACTGCTTGCTCTCCATGTATTTGATGCACGACCTCCAGGAAAAGGAGTAGAAAAGAAACAAAAATTTTATCAAAATGAGGAAGTGGGTGACAAGTTTCCACAGATAGGACTAAATTGATGAAATGAACTCTTCAATTGTGTGTATAAATCCTGAGGAGCTCATGGGATTCGCAATGAAGTCTGGGAAACTCTATAAAGAGAAGAGGTAAGCTGCCCTAACAACGTGGATAAGAAGAACGTGATATTTTTTTTCCCTCTGCACTGTCTCGACAATGCTAAATCTGAACCTCAGAAATGTCCTGAATTCAGGAAGGTTAATTAATACTTGTAGGCGTTAATATGATTTTATAGATGAGCTCAGACACTGAGAAGAAAATGCTACAACACACACTGTCAAGACAAAAGACCCATGCTGAAGACTCAGGTTCTTGCATTATAATAAATTAAAAAATTAAATAAAGATAAAATAGATTAAAATTTTAATGTAAGTCTGTATTCTACTCTCTAAAAGAGATAACTCAGTAGATGTCATGCTAGAAAACAAAGTTCAGCTCCCCAAAACACTCAGAAATGCCTTGCATGACACCCAATCTGTAGTCATAGCGCTTGGGAGTTGAAGCAAGGGATTCTTAGTGAGAGCTGGCCAGTCAGACTAGCCATGTTTTCCTTTTTTCTCTTCTTCTTTTTTTTTTTTTTTTTTTTTTTTTTTTTTTGGTTTTTGGAGACAGGGTTTCTCTGTATATATAGCCCTGGCTTTCCTGGAACTCAGTTTGTAAACCAGGCTGGCCTCGAACTGAGAAATACACCTGCCTCTGCCTCCCGAGTGCTGGGATTAAAGGCGTGCACCACCATGCCCGGCTGTTTGTGGATTCTTGGTTCACATGAGATACCCTGGCTCAATATATAAAGTGGATAGCAGGCTATGAGATTCCTAGCATTAACCTTGGGCTTCCACATGCATGTGTGCACACGCGCGCACACACACACACACACATACACACAATACACACAGACACATGTGATCATGCACGCACACAGAAACAAACAAAGAAAAATGTCTCAAGCTACTTTTAATCTGTAGGATTAGGTATGGTTGCAGAGAGCAGGTGATACCAGTTCATAGTGCCTTCTCCACCATGTGAGTTCTTTCTCTATTCTGAAAGAATTTAGAGGCAACTAATTCATGGTCAGGGTGGTGTCTCACAACAGTACAGACAACGGCCTTGCTGTCTTGTTGGGCCACAATTCTTAGCACATGGTTCTTTGCTCTCTTTGCATTCAAGAGCATTTTTTTCTGGTATCAGCTATTAATTCCACATTAAGGAAGCAGGGCAGAATAAAGGTCAAGAGAAAAGATACAATTAGCACAGGCACTTTTTAGAAAGTTCATGTGATACCTTAGTCTGCATTATTAGAGTCAGACCATGCACTCACACATAGCTTTGAGGTTGAGTACCCACGTTACAAAGGACAGCAGGGTTGGGTTACTAAAGACAGAAAGGCTGGGTGAGAAAAGTCAGTACTTA
Organism: Mus musculus; assembly: GCF_000001635.26. Taxonomy (NCBI): domain Eukaryota; kingdom Metazoa; phylum Chordata; class Mammalia; order Rodentia; family Muridae; genus Mus; species Mus musculus. Next base: position 119,774,418 of record NC_000076.6, on the reverse strand, counting down.
CAATGTGTCTGCACCATGCTTTGACTTGACACCAGTAGTTTTAGCTTCTTATAAAAATATTGTAGTCTAGAACAGTGGCTCTCAACCTACGGGTCACCTTGCGAGCCTCCTCCCTGGATGTTGTAGAATGACTCTTTCAAGGGATCACACACCAGGCATCCCACATATCAGGTTGTACATTATGATTCACAGCAGTAGCAGAATTACAGTTATGAAGTAGCAATGAAAATAATCTTGTGGTTGGGGGTCACCGTCACCACAACATGAGAAACTGTATTAACGGGTTGAAGAATTAGGAAGGTTGAGAACCCCTGGCCTAGAAAGATGGACAAGGGAGTTTTCAAATATACAGAATGGAGGCTTGAAGAAGGTAGTTAAGTTGAGTACAGGATAGTGACAAAGACTGGAAACTCAAGTTTTTCATGCTATGACTCAAGGTTGACCATGGCTGCCTTTGGTGCAGCACACATTTTAAGGGAAGTCACAGGCATTCTGAAAATAGACATTTTATGCTTATACATCTCCAACTTGTCATTTTCTATCTACATAAATATCTAGAAAACTCTGCCTCTAATTAATCATAATAACACTGTATGGCCTACAGACTCATATATATTATGTATACATATACATATAAGTATAATTGCTGTGTCTGTAGAGTAAATGAATAAAGTGTGAAATTAGTACAGCTATTCTATTTTAATCCAATTTTCAATACACTTGTAACACAATAATGGTTTTACTTGTACAGTTACATATACAGTACTTATCATCACCATATACAATTCCACCACTCTGAACTCTTATTACAAGAACTCTTCTATCGCTAATGGCTAGTAGTGGTTTATAAAGTACTGAAAATTATCTCATAAAGAGCTATGATTGCAAAGAGGAGAACCATGTAATGAAACTTACTGGAACACTCCAAGGGCAGTGGCAATGATTGGAAAACATTATTTATTGTTTAAGTTCAAATTTGCAATTTACTACCAACTTGAAGATCAATAGCAATCTCCCGAATTTACAAAAGTTAGAATTATCTGTCTCCAAAGACTCAAATTTCAAAATTATATAGGGATGCACACATCCTTTTAAAGGCCAAATGAAACAAGGGGTTAATCTACAATGAGTTTATTCTTAACCTAAAGCCTGAGTGGGCAGTAGCCCAAGAGTATGTTGCCACAAAAATCATCCCAGATAGGGTGTTTTCTAAGTCAGTTGTATGGAGAAAGGTGTCAGAACATAGCACTGAGCTAGAATGTAGGAAAATGACCAGGTACTTCAATTTGTGTGAGGCTAATCTCAGTAGTCAACTTGACCTACATAGGAAATGCCTCCATCAGATTGACATGTAGGCCTGTCTGTGGGTCATTTGTTGATTACTAACTGATGTGTACAAGGGCCAAGCCTACTCTAGGGACTGTTGTTTAAGAACAAGTGGGTCTGGGCTCTATATAAAAATAGCACCCAAGCATGCCAAGACAAATGAGCAAGCAAATGGTATTTTATCTTGGTCTCTCCTTCAATGGCTTTCTTAGCTTCTCTCAATTAGCTGTAACCTATAAACCAAATAACTGCCTTCCTCCTGAATAACTTTTCGTCATGTTGCTTATGCCCACAACAGAAAGCAAACTAGAACACAGCACATATTACTAAACCCCTTTTACCTCCCTGCCTGTGGCCACACTCTCTGTCCCTGAAAATTTAACCCGATGATGTCCATGTGGAGTATGTATTCCTGTTTGGACAAAAGAAAAGCCACTGAGCAAATATAGAAAGTATTTCTGTGAGTATTAAAATGAAAGGCATGTCGACGCCTATTGGTTAAGTGACCAAGTGTGGTGTGAGCTTCCTCTTCTAGCTTCAGATCAACGAAGAGTCCAGGAGGTTACCCAGTCTCCTGTTTACGCTGAGAAACTGCAGTGGAGACTTTCCCTGCTGCTGGACTTCAGTGTTTTATGGAGAACCACTGAAATACCAAGATAGAAATGAATAAGTCTCATGAAGTAAGACAGAACAAAACGAAGTCTAAAAAGGAAAAGACATAATGACTTTAAAACTGAGAAACACTGGGGGACTATCATTATTATACAACACTGCACCCCAGAGGGCTTGTTTATGTCATAAAAATGAATTTTGCCTTTGGGCATTTTGTATGTAGTAAATTTAATGTTAAGAACCATGTGGTGAAGGTGTCTTGTGTAAGTTGACTCATGCACTGTGTATGGAGAGGAGTATTCAGATATGAAATTATCCGGAGAGCCATTTAATCAAACTCAAATTTAATCATTTGAATCACATATAAAATGGTGAGAAAATGACTGATTGAGACCTGAAAATCTCTTGATAGGAGCAGGTGCGTGCCACATGGTGGTCTGAATGAGAATGGGCCACATAGGCACATACATCTGAATGCATAGTCACCAGTTGCTGGAACTGTTTAGGGAGCATTGGGATTTAAGGTCTTAAAGGAGGAGATGCATCACTGAGGATGTGCCTTGAGATTTTAAAAGTCCACACCAGGCCCAGTGAATCTCTCTGCCTGAAGATCCAGATATAAAACTGCCAGCTACTGCTCTAGGACACATGTGCATCCCATGCTGATGATCACGGTCAAACTCTGTTAACCTGCAAGCTGGCCCCCCAGTGAAATGTTCTCTAAGAGTTGCCTTCATCATGATGTCTCTTCACAGCAACAGTGACAAAGACAGAAAGTCGGGAGAGTACTGGGAGACCATAGGGAGGAGGAGTTACAGACGGGGAGATAGAGCTCGGGTGGCATGAGGGGGAGAAAGGAAACAACAGAGCTGTATGTGTGAAGTGGGTAGGAGCAATGGAGAGACCTTTAAAAATGCTTGATGGGTACCTACATCAGGAGGCTGCAGAAGCCTCCGGCAACACGCATATACACATCTATGAAGATTTTTAATGGCGTTACTTCATAGCAGAGGGAGATGCTGTCTGCTACCATGCTTTCTGTTAGGATGCGTATGGACTAATCCTCGAAAACTACACAAGCTTATATTTATTAATATAAACGCCTTAGTCATGATGTGGCCTCACTGCAATAGAACAGTAAAGAAGACAAATACTTAGGGTCAAAGTCCGTGGCAGACAAGAGAGAATTAGTTCGTAATAGTGAAATGTAAAGGTGGTGGGGTGGTCACACAACTCCGAAGTGACTTAGGTAACTTAAAATGGCACATTACTAAAAATTGTTAACATAGGGGCCTTTATGCTACATATATTATACCTCAATATCCAAAAATCTTGAAAGAAATTTTCTTGTACGGAGAAAGGTGTCAGAACATAGCACTGAGCTAGAATTTTCCTGACCAGGTACTTCAAATTTGTGTGAGGCTAATCTCGGTAGTCAACTTGACCTACATAGGAAATGCCTCCATCAGATTGACATGTAGGCATGTCTGTGGGTTTCTAAAATTTTCTACTTTAGACCTACTAGGTGAGGCAGTTTGTACTGGCACACGTGGTACACTGAGGATTTGACTTAATTTTCCAACTGTGTCTGTATCACACATATGGTTTACAAGATATTTGCTACATTAAAACAGTTTTTTTTTTGAGAAATATAGTATCTGATGAGAAATATTTCTTTTGGGTGATATCCAAGTACTCTATCTAAACAGGTCTATGTCAAATAATTTAAAATATTAAAGTCATAGGAAAATATTACTTAAATATAGACTATTTGGTGAGCCAAAAATAGGTACTAGGCCTATCCTTTACCATGACTATGAGCAAATATGCTATCAGCATGAAAATTTGGAACTTGTTGATGCTATGTGCTGATTGATTGTGTTGTCATCTCTCTGAATCCCCTGAAGAGATGAGAATCTCTGGATGCCTCAAGTCCTCTATATACAAAGGCACAAACCCATATGGCATTGCATAACCGAATGGGCAGGACAGGACGGCACAAAACTTCATGACAACAAAAGGTTTTCTAATCACAGACAAACAAAACTGAATTTAAAAATCAAATGAATAATCGATCCTCGGCCAAGTAGCCTTGCATGACTTCACGGAAGTCTTGGTACTGAGCATGCTTGCTTCTCCCCTTGCATGGTCTCACATCCCATGCTATCACACCACAGAACCCTAACCAACCTGTGCAGATTTCAGGCTGCGTATTAAGAGTTGTTGTGTTTCTGAGGCGGCCTCAGCCTCAGCAGCAGCGGTCGCCATCTTGGTTCCAGGACTCAGCAGAACTTAGGAAATTAGTCTGAACAGGTTAGAGGGTGCGCCAGAGAACCGGACAGCTTCTGGGACAGGCAGAAGCACAGAGCCGCTGAGGCAGCACCCTTGGCGGGCCGCAGACAGCCGGCCACCGTCCGGACCAGAGGACAGGTGTCCGCCTGGCTTGGGAGGCGGCCTCGGCCTCAGCAGCAGTGGTCGCCATCTTGGTTCCAGGACTCCCTGGAACTTAGGAATTTAGTCTGCACAGGTGAGAGTCTGCACCACAGAAGCTGACAGCTTCTGGGAACTGCCAAAGCAACACAGCTTCTGAGAGAGGCCCTGTTTTGGGCCTTCTTCTTCGACCAGGAGGAGGTCCAAAAACAAGATATCTGCGCACCTTCCCTGTAAGAGAGCTTGCCAGCAGAGAGTGCTCTGAGCACTGAAACTCAGAGGAGAGAATCTGTCTCCCAGGTCTGCTGAGAGACGGTAACAGAGTCACCAGAAGAACAATCTCTAAACAGAGTCAACTATAACTACTAACTCCAGAGATTACCAGATGGCGAAAGGTAAACGTAGGAATCCTACTAACAGGAACCAAGACCACTCACCATCATCAGAACCCAGCACTCCCACTTCGCCCAGTCCAGGGCACCCCAACACACCCGAAAACCTAGACCTAGATTTAAAAGCATATCTCATGATGATGGTAGAGGACATTAAGAAGGACTTTAATAAATCACTTAAAGAAATACAGGAGAACACTGCTAAAGAGTTACAAGTCCTTAAAGAAAAACAGGAAAACACAATCAAACAGGTAGAAGTCCTTACAGAAAAAGAGGAAAAAACATACAAACAGGTGATGGAAATGAACAAAACCATACTAGACCTAAAAAGGGAAGTAGACACAATAAAGAAAACTCAAAGTGAGGCAACACTGGAGATAGAAACCCTAGGAAAGAAATCTGGAACCATAGATTTGAGCATCAGCAACAGAATACAAGAGATGGAAGAGAGAATCTCAGGTGCAGAAGATTCCATAGAGAACATCGGCACAACAATCAAAGAAAATGGAAAATGCAAAAAGATCCTAACTCAAAATATCCAGGAAATCCAGGACACAATGAGAAGACCAAACCTACGGATAATAGGAGTGGATGAGAATGAAGATTTTCAACTCAAAGGACCAGCAAACATCTTCAACAAAATTATTGAAGAAAACTTCCCAAATATAAACATACAAGAAGCCTACAGAACTCCAAATAGACTGGACCAGAAAAGAAATTCCTCCCGACACATAATAATCAGAACATCAAATGCACTAAATAAAGATAGAATACTAAAAGCAGTAAGGGAAAAAGGTCAAGTAACATATAAAGGCAAGCCTATCAGAATTACACCAGATTTTTCACCAGAGACTATGAAAGCCAGAAGAGCCTGGACAGATGTTATACAGACACTAAGAGAACACAAATTTCAGCCCAGGCTACTATACCCGGCCAAACTCTCAATTACCATAGATGGAGAAACCAAAGTATTCCACGACAAAACTAAATTCACCCATTATCTCTCCACGAATCCAGCCCTTCAAAGGATAATAACAGAAAAAAACCAATACAAGGACGGGAACCACGCCCTAGAAAAAACAAGAAGACAATCCCTCAACAAAACTAAAAGAAGACAGCCACAAGAACAGAATGCCAACTTTAACAACAAAAATAACAGGAAGCAACAATTACTTTTCCTTAATATCTCTTAACATCAATGGTCTCAACTCCCCAATAAAAAGACATAGACTAACAAACTGGCTACACAAACAAGACCCAACATTTTGCTGTTTACAGGAGACACATCTCAGAGAAAAAGATAGACACTACCTCAGAATAAAAGGCTGGAAAACAATTTTCCAAGCAAATGGTATGAAGAAACAAGCTGGAGTAGCCATCCTAATATCTGATAAGATTGACTTCCAACCCAAAGTCATCAAAAAAGACAAGGAGGGGCACTTCGTTCTCATCAAAGGTAAAATCCTCCAAGAGGAACTCTCAATTCTGAATATCTATGCTCCAAATACAAGGGCAGCCACATTCATTAAAGAAACTTTAGTAAAGCTCAAAGCATACATTGCACCTCACACAATAATAGTGGGAGACTTCAACACACCACTTTCACCAATGGACAGATCATGGAAACAGAAACTAAACAGGGACACACTGAAACTAACAGAAGTGATGAAACAAATGGATCTGACAGATATCTACAGAACATTTTATCCTAAAACAAAAGGATATACCTTCTTCTCAGCACCTCATGGTACCTTCTCCAAAATTGACCACATAATAGGTCACAAAACAGGCCTCAACAGATTCAAAAATATTGAAATTGTCCCATGTATCCTATCAGATCACCATGCACTAAGGCTGATCTTCAATAACAACAAAAAAAAAATAACAGAAAGCCAACACTCACGTGGAAACTGAACAACACTCTTCTCAATGATACCTTGGTCAAGGAAGGAATAAAGAAAGAAATTAAAGACTTTTTAGAGTTTAATGAAAATGAAGCCACAACGTACCCAAACCTTTGGGACACAATGAAAGCATTTCTAAGAGGGAAACTCATAGCTCTGAGTGCCTCCAAGAAGAAACGGGAGAGAGCACATACTAGCAGCTTGACAACACATCTAAAAGCTCTAGAAAAAAAGGAAGCAAATTCACCCAAGAGGAGTAGACGGCAGGAAATAATCAAACTCAGGGGTGAAATCAATCAAGTGGAAACAAGAAGAACTATTCAAAGAATTAACCAAACGAGGAGTTGGTTCTTTGAGAAAATCAACAAGATAGATAAACCCTTAGCTAGACTCACTAGAGGGCACAGAGACAAAATCCTAATTAACAAAATCAGAACTGAAAAGGGAGACATAACAACAGATCCTGAAGAAATCCAAAACACCATCAGATCCTTCTACAAAAGGCTATACTCAACAAAACTGGAAAACCTGGACGAAATGGACAAATTTCTGGACAGATACCAGGTACCAAAGTTGAATCAGGATCAAGTTGACCTTCTAAACAGTCCCATATCCCCTAAAGAAATAGAAGCAGTTATAAATAGTCTCCCAGCCAAAAAAAGCCCAGGACCAGACGGGTTTAGTGCAGAGTTCTATCAGACCTTCAAAGAAGATCTAATTCCAGTTCTGCACAAACTTTTTCACAAGATAGAAGTAGAAGGTACTCTACCCAACTCATTTTATGAAGCCACTATTACTCTGATACCTAAACCAAAGAAAGATCCAACAAAGATAGAGAACTTCAGACCAATTTCTCTTATGAATATCGATGCAAAAATCCTCAATAAAATTCTCGCTAACCGAATCCAAGAACACATTAAAGCAATCATCCATCCTGACCAAGTAGGTTTTATTCCAGGGATGCAGGGATGGTTTAATATACGAAAATCCATCAATGTAATCCACTATATAAACAAACTCAAAGACAAAAACCACTTGATCATCTCGTTAGATGCAGAAAAAGCATTTGACAAGATCCAACACCCATTCATGATAAAAGTTCTGGAAAGATCAGGAATTCAAGGCCCATACCTAAACATGATAAAAGCAATCTACAGCAAACCAGTAGCCAACATCAAAGTAAATGGAGAGAAGCTGGAAGCAATCCCACTAAAATCAGGGACTAGACAAGGCTGCCCACTTTCTCCCTACCTTTTCAACATAGTACTTGAAGTATTAGCCAGAGCAATTCGACAACAAAAGGAGATCAAGGGGATACAAATTGGAAAGGAGGAAGTCAAAATATCACTTTTTGCAGATGATATGATAGTATATATAAGTGACCCTAAAAATTCCACCAGAGAACTCCTAAACCTGATAAACAGCTTCGGTGAAGTAGCTGGATATAAAATTAACTCAAACAAGTCAATGGCCTTTCTCTATACAAAGAATAAACAGGCTGAGAAAGAAATTAGGGAAACAACACCCTTCTCAATAGTCACAAATAATATAAAATATCTCGGTGTGACTCTAACTAAGGAAGTGAAAGATCTGTATGATAAAAACTTCAAGTCTCTGAAGAAAGAAATTAAAGAAGATCTCAGAAGATGGAAAGATCTCCCATGCTCATGGATTGGCAGGATCAACATTGTAAAAATGGCTATCTTGCCAAAAGCAACCTACAGATTCAATGCAATCCCCATCAAAATTCCAACTCAATTCTTCAACGAATTAGAAGGAGCAATTTGCAAATTCATCTGGAATAACAAAAAACCTAGGATAGCAAAAACTCTTCTCAAGGATAAAAAAAACCTCTGGTGGAATCACCATGCCTGACCTAAAGCTTTACTACAGAGCAATTGTGGTAAAAACTGCATGGTACTGGTATAGAGACAGACAAGTAGACCAATGGAAAAGAATTGAAGACCCAGAAATGAACCCACACACCTATGGTCACTTGATCTTCGACAAGGGAGCTAAAACCATCCAGTGGAAGAAAGACAGCATTTTCAACAATTGGTGCTGGCACAACTGGTTGTTATCATGTAGAAGAATGCGAATCGATCCATACTTATCTCCTTGTACTAAGGTCAAATCTAAATGGATCAAAGAACTTCACATAAAACCAGAGACACTGAAACTTATAGAGGAGAAAGTGGGGAAAAGCCTTGAAGATATGGGCACAGGGGAAAAATTCCTGAACAGAACAGCAATGGCTTGTGCTGTAAGATCGAGAATTGACAAATGGGACCTAATGAAACTCCAAAGTTTCTGCAAGGCAAAAGACACCGTCAATAAGACAAAGAGACCACCAACTGATTGGGAAAGGATCTTTACCTATCCTAAATCAGATAGGGGACTAATATCCAACATATATAAAGAACTCGAGAAGGTGGACTTCAGAAAATCAAATAACCCCATTAAAAAATGGGGCTCAGAACTGAACAAAGAATTCTCACCTGAGGAATACCGAATGGCAGAGAAGCACCTGAAAAAATGTTCAACATCCTTAATCATCAGGGAAATGCAAATCAAAACAACCCTGAGATTCCACCTCACACCAGTCAGAATGTCTAAGATCAAAAATTCAGGTGACAGCAGATGCTGGCGAGGATGTGGAGAAAGAGGAACACTCCTCCATTGTTGGTGGGATTGCAGGCTTGTACAACCAACCACTCTGGAAATCATTCTGGCGGTTCCTCAGAAAATTGGACATAGTACTACCGGAGGATCCAGCAATACCTCTCCTGGGCATATATCCAGAAGATGCCCCAACTGGTAAGAAGGACACATGCTCCACTATGTTCATAGCAGCCTTATTTTTAATAGCCAGAAGCTGGAAAGAACCCTAATGCCCCTCAACAGAGGAATGGATACAGAAAATGTGGTACATCTACACAATGGAGTACTACTCAGCTATTAAAATGAATGAATTTATGAAATTCCTAGCCAAATGGATGGACCTGGAGAGCATCATCCTGAGTGAGGTAACACATTCACAAAGGAACTCACACAATATGTACTCACTGATAAGTGGATATTAGCCCCAAACCTAGGATACCCAAGATATAAGGTACAATTTGCTAAACACATGAAACTCAAGAAGAATGAAGACTGAAGTGTGGACACTATGCCCCTCCTTAGAATTGGGAACAAAACACCTATGGAAGGAGTTACAGAGACAAAGTTTGGAGCTGAGATGAAAGGATGGACCATGTAGAGACTGCCATATCCAGGGATCCACCCCATAATCAGTATACAAACGCTGACACCATTGCATACCCTAGCAAGATTTTATCGAAAGGACGCAGATGTAGCTATCTCTTGTGAGACTATGCCGGGGCCTAGCAAACACAGAAGTGGATGCTCACAGTCAGCTAATGGATGGATCACAGGGCTCCCAATGGAGGAGCTAGAGAAAGTACCCAAGTTGCTAAAGGGATCTGCAACCCTATAGGTGGATCAACATTATGAACTAACCAGTACCCCGGAGCTCTTGACTCTAGCTGCATATATAGCAAAAGATGGCCTAGTCGGCCATCACTGGAAAGAGAGGCCCATTGGACACGCAAACTTTATATGCCCCAGAATAGGGGAACGCCAGGGCCAAAAAGGGGGAGTGGGAGGGTAGGGGAGTGGGGGTGGGTGGGTATGGGGGACTTTTGGTATAGCATTGGAAATGTAAATGAGCTAAATACCTAATAAAAAATGGAAAGGGAAAAAAAAGAGTTGTTGTGTTTCTAATGCACATAGAAAGCTTTCTGCTTTTATAGAAACCTAATTTGAAGAGTTTTGATATGTTTCTACCCTCATTCCTTCCCACGGATGTATCAGATTATTATGTTCGGATTGTATTGTATTAGAATGCCTGATTTTTGAAATTGAAGTTTGAGTTGCTGACTCGAGCCTCATGAAAATCATTATGTGAATTCTGGCTTGGGATTAAAACAGGATCTCTAATCATCTCAAAAAAAAATGACCCTAAATATACTTCTGCCATTTTGTTACACATATGTGTACAGTGATAACCTCAACATGGTTACTTATAAAAATCAAAAATAGCAACCGACCAAGTATTTACAATGCTAGTTCCATGAAATAATATTTAGCTAAGTTTTAACACCCTATGTCAAAATAAACAAGGACATCTCCATTATTAATAGCTAAATCTTTGTCTTTTATAAATGGTAAAATTATGCTTGTGCAAAAGAACTGTTTTAAAATAAAATTGTTCTCAGGAGATAGTTATGCTTGGCTCCTGTCTGCAAGTATAGCAGAGTGTCATTAATAGTGTCAGGGGTGGGCTCTCTTCCATGGGGTGGGTCTCAGAGTGGGCCAGTCATTGGTTGACCATTCCCTCAATGTCTGCTCCATTAGCATAACTGTCATCTGAGAGGCTTCATCCAGCAGCTGATGGAAACAGATGCAGACACACAGCCACACATTAGGTAGAGCTCAGGGAGTCTTATGAAAGAGTTGAGGGATGGAGACAGGGTGGGTCAAGGGTGTCATAAGAAGACATACAGAGCCAACTAGCCAGTGGGGGCTCATAGAGCCGGAACCACCAATCAAAGACCATCCATGGTCTGGACCTATGGGTGCTGGGAATGGGGGGAAAGGAGTAGGAGGATGGGACTTGGAGGAGAGGAGGGAGGGGTTTGTGATGGAATGTAAAGTGAATAATGAAAGAAATAAAATTCTTTAGGACTTATTGTCAATGTTTGCTTTGTATGCCTATTTATATGCCTATTTCTACTCCTCATAGTAGTATATACCATCAGGTGCAGCAAAGACAGTTAACTCAGATGTAAGCATCCCTTTTCCCCTTCTTTGAGATGGATGCTTCATAGACATGACATTACACTCAAGTGATAAGCCATCACTGAAGTTCTAGCCAAAAAGTTGTGCATGCACGTTCAGTGGTTAGACACCTAAGGACAGCTTCTTCAGACAGAGGGAAGATGGCTGGATGAGAGTCTTCTCTTTGCTCTTATTTCTCTCAGAGACTTGGATAAAATGTCTGCTGCCCAGTCAGCTCTGTCGGGGCCTCAGGCAACATGTTAAGGATGTCGACTAGCAAAAGCATGAGGCTGTTGGGCCCCACTGGCGACCAGCAACTCTCTATGTGGGCTGCCAGTACAGTTCTCTTTATAGGAGAGAAAGGGAAGGCATCGTGTAATCTGTCAAAGCCATCATCTCTGGTCTTTATCCTCCACGACTGCACTCAGCATCTAGTCTACCCATCAGGGAAAGAACGGGAGAAATGGATCTGACATGGCCTGAAATGAGAGAGTCCTCTTCAAACTTTAATCAGAAAGCCTTGTAGGATTTTAACCTCATTGTGCAGTACATGAAAGTTTTATTCTGGAAGGGAAATCAAAGGAGAAAGAGGGGCTCCTTCGTGACATTTCTCGAGGAAGTCTGCGGAAAAGCCGAGGCGCCATCGCTGCGGGGCATCGTTGGAAACACAGATGCTTAGTGCTTTTTGCCAGGAGAGAGGTGGTTTTGTACATAAGCGGCAACCAGGAGAGGCACAAAGGAAGTGTGCAGCCCACACAGCAAAAGCAGCAGGCGTCAAAGTTGCTTGCTTTGTAAATCTGGAGACGTGAATGGCTCACAGGCTGGGCTCTCGAAGGTCTACCGTAATAAAATCCCTATTTTAATTACAGGCAGCATACTTAAAATGCTATCATTAAGGTTGTGTCAGCAATTACTTTTTTATGACCTTATTTCCCAGAGAATAATAAAAACGTGTTTGGGACTGCTACCTTGGGCGGAAAGTTGGCAGCTGGCTCTCAATTCACAGGCTTTTCTTTGCTTCCTCAAATTGGGACGGGCCACGCTACGCTTCCCGGAAATCACAAAAGAGAAAATTCTAAATGAACGGGGCCCCCAAATTGCTCTGCCTCTGATTGTCTGAAATTCAGGTCTTCGGACTGTCAGGGGGTGATCACCGCTGCCATGTCTCAGGAGAGGAGATTTGGTTTCCATGGTAACAACAGCGCCCATGGTTAGTGCTTAAAAATTAAAATCACCTTCCCGAACTGTACTTTAAAGGGTGGCGGAATCAGAAGCCAGATGTCAGTGTTTGTGCGTGAGGAGTGATGTAAGGAAGAGTTTTATAGGCAGGATGGACTTCATGCGGAGTGTGAGCGAGTGACGTGAGGCCGGAAGCTGGGTTCCCTGCGCATGGGCAGGAATAAGCACCTAAGCTTTCTAACCGGTAGAACCTGGGGGCTGGCGAGATATATAGGCTGCTGAAGTGTCTGCTGAACAACCAAGTAGATCTAGACCCCATCCTCGGCACCCCTATAAGACTCTAGCACAGTGGAGTGCACTTGTAACCTCAGTCCTGTGGAGATGGAGGCAGAAGATCTCTGGGATGTACCGGCTAGATAGCCTTGTTGAATCCATGAGTTCCAGGTTCAGTGAGAGACCCTGTCTCAAAAACCAAGTCCAAAGTGATGGGAGAAGGCACCTCATACTAACCCCCACCCTGCCCTATACTCACATACCAATCAATCGAGGTAAAAAGAACTAATAAGCAGACATAATTAGATTTGTTATTAGAATTACCAGTAGAAAGATCGAGGCTTAAAAATGAGCTGTTTTATGTCCACGTGTTTCTGGCTACTGTATATATCATTTCAACTACAATAATAATAATTACTGAGCTTCGGCGGCGGACAGCCATCTTAGTTTCCCATGGACAAAGTCACGTGACACTAGTGTCAGCGTGATGGGGCGGGCAGTTTGGTTATTTCACTTCTCAAGAGCGGAGACTGGGGTAAAGAGGTGTCCAAGTGTCTCCTGAAGCAATGTATAAATCCACTGACCAGAAAGGCTCCCTCTGGCAGACTTCAGGTTACAGAACGAGGATAAACAGGTTTTAAGATACACAAACTGAAGGTAAAAATAATGCTTATTATGTTGAAATAAAGAAGAGGAAGGGTTTTCTGAGGCATGGGAGGAAAAGAAAAAAAAATCTAGGGGGGAGAAAGTATTTTGGAGAAAGGCTGTCACAGGCACAAAGTCACTGAAGAACAAGTGGAGTCAATAATAAAAGTTCCCAGAAGCCCAGTGGCAGCAAGACAGGAGAGTCTAGAAGGATAACAAGCCTCCACTCCGGATGTAAAATTCCGTCTCGCTCCTTATTGCCTGGAGTCGTCCCAAGACTCTTTTATGACAAAAGAGAAAATCTGATCAAACTTGGTAGGAAGATAAAAAGTTTAAGTGGCAGCAGGAGGGGCAAAAGAAGAGATGAGAAGAGAACTTGAGGAAAAAAGGGAGGCAAAAGGGTGGTGTCAGGGGAAGGAAGGCATCAAGGGAGAACAGGCCAAATCAGGATGATAATGGATCACAGGATCCACACACAAAGGCTGTCGTTACTAAGACAAACCTTCCCCTACCCCCCCCCCCCCAATCCTGCTCTCCGTCCTTTCTAGTGAAACACTGCCCCTACAGGGAAGATGTTGATTTCAGGCCCCAGGTTCTCTCCTCACAGGTGAACAAAGATGGTCCTGAGAGTCTCTCAGCATAGGAGGGGAGAGATGCAGAGAAGATGTGAGAGACTAGAGCCCCGAGGAAGAGAATTCAGAAGGTAAACACGTACTGCGAGCATCAGAGTTGGTACTGCTCTGATATTAGATGCCCTTGAAAACATTTACATGCAATTTTATAGATAGTGGGAAACGGGGGTTTGCTAAGCAGATAAATTGGTGTCATAAAGATACGTTTGCGTGTGACAAGATCCATTATGGCACTTGCTGGAAAAAGAAGGTCTTCAAATTGAATGTACATCAGTGCTGGAGGTTTTGGCAGACGGCTACTTTACAGCTGTGTGTGTGTGTGTAAAGAACAACATCCTAAAATTCACTGGGTTATGCAGACTGACAACTATTCATAGGGGACTCTCAGGTTCAGCCGCTCACAGCGAGAAGTCTAATGTCGGAGGGGTTGGCAGTGAACATGTGTGCCTCTGGGTGTTTTAACTACAGCCTGGCTCTAGATGATGAGGCATTCTGTTATGGTTTGAATATGCTTGGCCCAGGAAGTGGCACTATTTGGAAGTGTGGCCTTGGTGGAATAGGTGTGTCACAGTGGATGTGGGCTTTAAGACCCTAACCCTAATTGCCTAGAAGTCAGTCTTCTAGCGGCCTTCAGTAGAACTCTCAGCTCCTCCTGCACCATGCCTGCCTGGATACTACCATGTTTCCTGCCTTGATGATAATAGACTGAACCTCTAAATCTGTTAAGCCAGCTACAATTAAATGTCTTTATAAGAGTTGCCTTCGTCATGGTGCCTGTTCACAGCAGTAAAACCCTAACTAAGACACAGTCCCTCCCCTTGGGTACAAGAATGTTACAGGTCCAAGATCCTAGACTCACACGGTACTATTTGCTTGGGTTGCAGTTCATAGTGGCTTTTTCCTTTCTTTCTAGCTTCTACAAAGTGTTTTCTGTTTCACCTCCAGTGGGTCCCAAGGTATTTCCTGTCTCTTTCCTGTCCTCACCTCATAAAACCAACTCATTACTCTGCATCTCTCCAGCTTCTCAGGACAACCTGTATCTTCTTCCTCCTCTCCTCTCCATCCATTATTTCTTTGAGGATTTGTTCTTGTTTTTAACAAGGCGAATAATTTTGTCACACATCTTTGTTCTGACTTGGACTCAACCCCTTGTTCTTATAATCTTTGTCTCTAGGAAGTTTTTGAGAGGAAGTGGGGGTGCAGGATGGAGGAAGGAAGGGGGAGAGAAGAGAATGGGGTGGGGAGGGGAAAGGGAGAGGGAGAGAATGTGTGTGCATTCCTGTGTTTGCTTGCATTGCCCCCACCTTACTTTTTGAGACAGGGCCTCTCTACTGAACCTAGAACTTTCTGTTTGGCTAGACTGGGTTACCAGAGAGCTCTGAGATTCAAAGCTCACTTGTCTCACTCACTCTCAGCTCCAGAGTTCCAGTTTACACCTCTCCACATTAGCTTGCTTCCTTCCTTCCTTCCTTCCTTCCTTCCTTCCTTCCTTCCTTCTTTCTTGTTAACCTGGGTGGTAGAGATCTGAACTCAGGACCTAATGTTTGTGCATGCTATACACTGAGCATTCACTACAGCCCTCTTTCCATAACCATTTAACCGTCGCTCACTGTGTACCGGTTCTTATGATGGGCCTTCTGGATCCCATGAGAAAGAAGGTGCCCTGATTTTATGGTCTTATGGGTTCAAAGCTGGATTACCAGACTGGTGTCTAATACAGTGAGAGGCCATTAAAGGCAGGCAGAGTGCTGAGATGACTGTTGACAAGTGACACTAACCAACTGAAAGATGTCAGGGAGGGCCTCAATTAACATGAAGGCAGGGAAGGGGAGGCAGGCAGTTCGCTGTCTACTTTATCTTGCTGGAAGGCCCCCAGGCTGAGGACTTGAAAGGAGTCGGGAGAGTGGCTGAAGGGGACAAGAGCAGAGAGAGCTGGTAAGGTCAGAGCTGTGGGGTCATGATGGCGAAGCCTAGGAAGTGACAATGAACACTCCAGCCTTTTACCACAAGAGCAGTGTGAAAACCACCGAAGGACTTTCTTTAGGCAGGAAAAAGAGCTACAGCCCAGTGTGTGTTCCCAGAAAGAACATGGCTGTGAGCTGGTAAGGATGGACGGTAAAAAGCAGACATGAGTGGACACATGAGAGGAGCTAGGAAGCCATGGAGGAATAGCAGGGGAGAGATGCTGGGAGGCTCCCTAAGTTGCTAGCAGGATGGATGGACAGCCACAGTGGGAAGATGAGAGCAGCACCAGGAAAGGGCATTAACACACATCATTGTTGGTTTCTCCTTGTGCAATACCCTAACAGTCCAAATATGTCACACACCCTACAGTACGGTGCTCTGCTTCTGTGCTGGGACCATTCCTGCCCAACTTCCCCTCTACAGTGCTGCGAGATGCAGCCTGCATGTCACCTAGAGGTAGCTTAGGAATTCTGTTCCTTGACCAGGCGAGCCTTAACTATTTGCTACTAGACGGACATAATTTAAAAGGTGCCCATTTCTTCAACAGTGACTCTAGACACTGCCTCAACCATGTTCTTCGCTCGTAATAAAGTTTTGAGCTAAAAGGATTAGGTGACTAAGTCAGCAATCGAGTACAAGGGTCATTAAGGTCACACCACTGAGTGTGTGTGCAGGTCATACACGGGGTCCTAGCATTCCCAAGATGTAGGTCTTGTTATTCACACCCATCTTCCATTTGAGGAAACCAAAGCTTAGGAGCGCAGAGTGATTCACACAAAAGTGCACAGTCACGGGCTGGAGCTGGCAGTATGACTCAGCAGTTGACCTGTTTACAGGCCAAGCTAAGGCACATCTCAAAGGGAGACCCTTCATCTTTCACAGAGGAAACCATTGTCTCTAAGCCCCAGGCAACTGTGATACAACTGTTCGCTGCTTTCCCACAGTCTCTCAATGGTAGCCACACCCACGAAACTGACCACTGGTGCCATCAAAACAACTACTTCTGTCTTTACGCTCTTCGTCTAGCAAGGAAGAGACATGTGGATTAGTTTTCTCTCTAGACCTCATTTTTCAGTATGCAAACCTGCTCTCCTTCTACATGTTCAACTCAGGTAAGCGGCCACGAACGGTGTCCGTACAGATCTCTAAGGAAAAGCATGAAATTAATTCTGTTGAATTCATACCAAAGCCTGGATCCATTGTTGGCCCTGTCTCCCTCGCCCACAAGTTTTATAAATGAATCAGAAAACTGAGGCTCTCCCACCGACGCCCATCCCAGTTTTCCTGGGATGTTATCTGACTTCTGGCAGCTCCAGCTGCAGCCCAAGCCCTGTCACTCTTACCCAAGCTCTTCTGACACACGCACCTGATGTGGACCCCAAAATATTTCCAGACCCCAAAGCCCAGAGGCAAGGAGTATTCTAGCATTCAGATGCCCATATCACCGTGACATATATGTTAGACCTCTAATGATGAATGCGTGTTGCCAAAATTCAATTCACGGTACCATCTAGATTTCCCTGCCCCACCTGGATTCCATTATGACCCAAGGTAGACCTCAGATCCTGCCTATCTGCTGATTTTGTCAAGCAAGGGCAGCTGGGTCTCAGACTGTCTGTGACTATGAAGCATAGCTGACACATTTGTCAGGTTTAGCATGGATGCGAGCCTGGGCCCTTCAGGGATGGGATGCTAGGACTCTGCTTGCTCCGGCTTCTTTCTCAGAAGCCAGCAGTACTATCTGGCTCCTGGCCCAAGGCCGAGATTCGTTGATATTTGAGCTCCAATGCCAAGAGTGCTTTTAAACCATTAAAAAGGTTAGAAAAATCACTCTGGCTTCTGTCAGTTCATCCCATTAGAACAACAAAGGCTTGGGCTATGGGAAGGTAAGTGAAAGCTGTTTGCGGAATCAAACGTCTGTCAATAAGACCGGTTAATATTTACTGAAATTAATGTGCCAGGGGCTGTGCTGAATGCCTCAGACAAGGACCCCGTTTTATCTCTACAACAATGCAATGTGTACTTGTCTCATAACCCAAGCGTTACATTGGAAAGATTAGATGGAGGAGACTGGGTAACTTGCACGAGAGCACAGCGCCTGTGCCTGACCGGATGCAGAGGCAGCCAAGCCAACACTGTCCATGCTTTGGGTGTGTAAGTTCTCATCGTTGCACAAAATAGTCAGACATATACATGGTATGAGCACACATGTGTTGAGTGTAAGAGAAAATTAACTTTTTAAAGTTAGGAAGGCAAAGAAGAAACAAACTCGAATTCCACCGAGCCTCGTTGGGTAGTAAGAGGAATGCTCAGAGAGTTTTAAGCATTGTTCAAAGTTCTCTTTCTCCAAGAAGACAAAGCATCCGTTCTGCTGATCGGAGAGTGTTATTAAGAGCCAATCATTCCTTCCAGGAGCTTCTTGATGCAGTTTGCTTACAATAATGGAGCTTTGGGGGTTCTCCCTTTTAAATTACTTACGGGGTTGGAAAAACGTCTCAGTGGCTGCAAACACTTGCTGGTCCTCCAGAGGCCCTGGAGTTTGTTTCACAGCACCTATGTTGGACAGCTCATAACTGCCTGTAACTGCAACCTCAGGACATCCCAGCACACTCTCCTGGTCTGTGTAAGCACGAAACACATGCATATGTGCACATACAGACAGACAGACACACACACACATTCAGACACACACACACAGAGAAAGAGAGAGAAATGATAGAAGAAAGAAAGAAAGAGAGAGAGAAAGAGAGAGAGAAAGAGAGAGAGAAAGAGAGAGAGAGAGAGAGAGAGAGAGAGAAAGAGAGAAAGAGAGAGAGAAAGGAAGAAAGGAAGAAAGGAAGGAAGGAAGGAAGGAAGGAAGGAAGAAAGAAAGAAAGAAAGAAAGAAAGAAAGAAAGAAAGAAAGAGTCCTTTCTTTCCCATGAATGTCTCTTGGGCTTATCCATAAAAGAATAATTCCCTAATTATGTTATGCATTTTGTTTATTTATATCCACTTCCTATTTTAAAAATAAAAATAAAACAAAACAGTTCAAGGGCGTTCTTAATAAAATCAGCATACAAGTGGACTAACTTGGGAGAGAGGGCAACAATAGGCCAGCACTGCCCGGCAAGACCAGAACGGGAGTCTCATACATAGTTAAAAGTTTGGGGGCCTGGAAAGATGGCTGATGGGTTATAAGTGTTTCCTGCTCTTTTAGAGTTCTGAGCATTTGTCTTGTGCAGTTCACAGCCACCTTTAACTCCATGTCTGGGAGATCTGATGCCCTCTGCTGGGGTTCCTGGACACTAGAAGAAACTGACACGTACAGAGCCAAAAATATTAGAAAATGTTTTTTTCTAAATATAAAAGGTTTTGTATTTACATTTAAAAAACCAAGTTAATCAAATTCCATAATTAATTCAACCGATTATATTAAAAAAACCTTTCATTTTACCATGAAATTAATCTAGAAGCTAATAAGATGTTTTACATTTCAAGACATACTAAGACTCGGACTCTGGTATGTATCCGCACGTAACACATGTCAATTTGGACTGCCCACATTTCACATACTCTGCAGCCACATGCTCGGTTGCTGCAGCTGAGCAACACCATTAGAGTCACGTGAATGTTCTTCAAGTTTCTAGGCCATCATGGCTTCATATCTTCAGGAAATAGCTAGCTCTGCCCTCGTGCTTGTCTTTGCTTGGGTCACTTCTGTTCTGGGGAATCATTCTCCCTGCCAGTCTTAGAAAACAATCCTCTTTCGATAAATCAGAAACCTCGTGTAAAGTTATAGACCACTGTACTTTCTCTCCCCTGCATTGTGCTGCGGGTAGGTTATGTTTCTGCTCCTGCATTATTCTCCCATCATGCTGCTACTGTGATTTATACAGGCTTCCAAGCTTTACTACTGGAACCTCATAAAGACTTCCTTCCATGAAAAGGCTGATCCTGTGAAGTTAACAGTCCTGCTCTATTTGCATTTTTACTGAAAGCGTTTCCAGTTCAGCTTTTCTTACAAAGAAGTTGTTTTGTTTTGTTTTGTTTGTTTTTCCTTTTAGAAATGGCGGAGTTTCAACTTCTGGCCACACACACACACACACACACACACACACACACACACACACACAGAAAATAGCTCAACCCCGGAGTTGTTTTCTTGCTGGTTAGGCAATTTTGTGCTATACCTCCTGTTTGAAGTGTCTCCCACAGGACCATGTTTGAACACTTGATCCTCAGATGTCGTGTGGCTCGCTGGGGTGGGTGACGGGGATAGGCTACAAGGCTCTTAGTTCTAGCCCTAGATCTCTGCTTCCTTCTGTGTGCCTTTAGAGAAACACTACCATACTCTACTGGCACAGATTGGCTCTGCCTCCGGACAAAGCGGGAGACGAATCATGCAGATGAATTAGTTTCCTAGGGGGAGGGGGATAAGGAAGGAGGAGGGAAGGAAAAAGGGCAGGGGGTGAGACAGAGAGAGAGAGAGAGAGAGAGAGAGAGAGAGAGAGAGAGAGAGAGAGAGAAATGGAAGGTAGAAGGTAAACGAGGGTGGAAGGAAGAGAAGGAAAGCCAAGAACCAAGTTCTAGTAAGAAACTGACCTTGGACTTGTTAATCAAGGCTTTGCTATGGAGTTTCCAGAAGCAGCCCTGCTGCCCAGTGTGGATACTAGAATTCCATCAACATCTCTAGACACAGAATATATAACCATAGGAAGTTAGTCAGAAAGTTAGAAAGCCACAGAAGAACAACTCTAGCACTTCTAAGTTCCTCTTGAAGAAAGGTTAATTGTAAATTAGCGGGTGGATTCCCAATGTTTGGATGAGAGGGACCTTTAACCACATCTGATGTGTCCCTCTCTACTCATTTTATGTAGAAACATGCCAAGATTATATTGTCACGTTGCTCCAAGTGAGACTGAATGGGGAACAGAGAACGATAACATTTGAAGGCAGAGCTGTTATCTCCCCAGACAGTAATATGAAATTGTAAGCCGAGAGAAGAAAAGGGCAAATGAAACACGATGAGGCAATAAAGAAAAAAAATAAAGAGAAAATGTCAGTCAAATTTATTATCTATATTTTCACAAGTAAAAATAGTTAACTCAAGGCAGTGAGCGACGAGCAAAGGAGGTGAAAACATTGGAATGAAATTCATCCTGAGAAAAAGAGCAGCACACACATCTGATCGATAGTTGATATTTCATCATATCTTTATGATAAAGAACGCTCCAATTCACTGCAAGTCTTTCCTGAGTGGGTTTTGTGAGTGTAGAACCCAATAAAAGCTGCTTCTGAAAGTCAAGTAAGGATTAGCCCTACAACACACACACACACACACACACACACACACACACTCACACACACACACACACACACACACACACACACACACCTACCTACTGCAATGGTAGCATGCTGTACAGACGAGAGCCATTCTAAAGCTACAGATCACGCCCCGACTTTGCTCACCTGATATCCATCCCTGATCTTGGCACAGTGTCTGAAATGCGTCAAGCGCCCAAATATTTGCTAGAAAGAGAACTAGCTACAGCCTCAGGCTATTGGGAAGTATGTAACTCTATCCTGAAATAGGCTGGGTCAGAAAAAGACTATTGAGGCCCACGTGGTTAGTGACAACTTCCTCCATAGCAGAAGGCTGGGATCAGGGACACCTGCTCCTGTCTGGATTGGTGGAGTGACCAAGGGCTCTTTCTTATGAATCTCAGTCAGAGTCAGAGTCCTGAAGAGAAATTAGCTGATGTCACAGAATGACTCACTCAGCAAGAGCAAACCACAGACCAAGTGTCAGGCACACGGGAGAAGTGATTTTTTTTTTTTAAAGTGGCCATATTTTCCATAGGCAAGTTGAGTAACAGATATATAAATTGTCGCATAGACTTCCTTTTGGGTCTGTCACTAGACCTTTTCCAGACTCCTGCCCCCTGGAGCATGTGTACTGTACTTATGCCCTGAACGCCCTGGGCTGGATTACTGCTGTCTAGTGTTTCTGCATGACTTGAGACCCCACTGTACACTCTCAAGTCCAGGATTCTGCACGAGGCCCGCCCTCCAGTTGTGAAGCACTCAAACTCCTTGTTAACCAGGGGCCCTGGAGGCCTAGGCCACCACCCATGTCTCCAGGGTAACACTTCGGTGAACCCATGGTTACTTCAGACTCAGTAGCCATGACCGCAATCCAGCACTTTATGGTTTTTGACACCAGATGTAGTCACCTTCCTTTGCTGCTTGAACCACCCATCTGACATAATAGTTTCAAATACAGAAAATGCACCCAGTTATATTATAAACAGTTCCATTAGTACCACCAACAGTTACTAAATGTAGAGTCTTGTGTGACTGTTAACCCATAACCGGCAGGAGATCAATGAGTTGGGCTAACTGCCTGAACAGCCACACTGGTCCTATAAAAGCAAAAGGGACAGAAGGGAGCACGTCACTGCAGGGGCTACTTAAATGTCAGGGACAGACATTTCATGCATCAGGTGTAACAGAAAAGATCTTTCCATCACACAAAGTATAAATACAGCAAACAATGGGGAAAGCTTCTATGGTCCCCAGGTGGCAAATCTGTCAAATTACTTCTACATCCTGATGGTGACATTTATAAAGTAGTCAGTAAAACGACTTGTGCCTACAGAGTCAGCATTCACGGACAGAGAGTAAACCTGTATACCGTATCTGTGGATTACAGATAACTCATGTAAGATACCACCAAAGGGCTCATAGGTTTTGCCAAGACTGTTGATAAATCAAAGCAGAACACAAGTTACATGGGATAAGTCTAAATTAGAAATCATGTAGTGGGTTATGGGCTGAATAGGGAAACACACACTGCTGCACCCTAAACGGACATAAATTCTTTTAAATCTCGATGTGTATGACTATAGACTCATGCTGCTGTAACCCTGGGACAAGAAAAGCTTCTTTTAAAAGGATGGATATAATGAAGGCATCCGTGTCTGGTCTAAGTGACTGTGGAGTTCTTCATACTAAACAGGACATCTCTGTCACCACCTCCCCCTCACCACACACACACACACACACAAGGCCTAGTGGATATCATGAAAGAAGGATAAAAAAGGATGTAGAAGTGAGAGGCAGAGGAGGAGTAGCAAGGAATGTTGTGATTCTAGTGCTGTGGCCATTGTGAGCACACAACAAAAGTGGACACCTGTACAGGACTGGGGACCGTCTTCGTTCCATCACTGATACAGAAGGTGAACATGGGGCTCCACCCTTCCTGGAGAGCTGTTGGCTTAATGGTGGCTATAAGAGGGGCTGTCATGTCCTGGTATCATAGCCATGGGTGGCTAGTGGGGAAGGAGGGAAAAGAATAGTGGGTGGTAACAGGGCACAGAAAAAAACATAGGCCATTGAGCATTTATATGTGTGTATAAAACTGTCAAAAACAGAAACAAAATAAATCATGGAGAACCAATAAGGAAACCCAAGCTGATCAATAAATGTAGCCATCCATCCGACATTTATTTTTAATGAAATATGCTACAGATACTAAGGCAAGTCATTCCAGACAGAAAAATGTGCAACAAAATGTTTTTGTTCAATAGCAGCTTATAATGCAGTGGATAAGAAAAATACGTAAAATATTTCATTAACATGGTTGGGTGCCAAGTGAAATGATCTGATGCTCTTGATAGAGGAGGGACAGGACCATTGTGAACAAGTGACTGAGCTTTTCTGCAGTATAGAAAAGAATCTGATTGAAATGTGGAGAGAGGGAGGAAGGGAAAGAGGAGGGGAGGAGGAAGGAAGGAGGAGGGAGGGCACATAAATAGTCAAGTACACTGGAAAGGGCCACCGAAGAGCAGGCCATGGGAATGCTGCAGAGACACCCAGTGAGCAGTGCTCTCTGAACACTAGAGTGTGGGGCACGGAAGACCATTATCCAGAACTTAGTTCTCAAATAAACAGCTCTGTAGTATTTCACAAAATAAACATCCCATGAAGGCCCGGTCCAGCCTTAAGAAAGAATTCTGCCTTGGCAACATTTGCTAGCTATGGCATCAAGGGTAGAAACTGGTTTAGAATTCTTGGTGATTGAGAAAGAAGGCAAACTCAGTGGAGATGCAAACTTCTGCACGATCTGAAAGGGGTGGATGTCAGTGGATGATGCCCTTTCTTGTATCACCTATCACCGAAAGAAAAATATGCCCCAGGGCTGTCAACGGAGGAGCGTGGCCAGGATGAATGGACGTTCTGGTGGGAAGCCTCACCCTTTAAGGCACCGCAGAACATTTCAAAGCATGGCTAAGTGTATGGTGGTGAAGGAGAGGATGCTGGGATTGGTATGTGGCTGGAATCTCCTGTGCCTTTTACCGCCTGCCTCCCTCACAAGGAACTCGATCTATAAGAGCAGACAAAACACCACAGAAGAGGGACGAGCAGAGGGCTTACTGCACTCTTGAGCTTAACTGATTGGACCCCGCTTCCCTCTGTGAGGCGCGCAATCATTGCTGGCTCCTCCTATTGGTAGAGTAGGAAGAAAGGATGGGGCCAGCTAAACTAAACTAAACGTTGGGCTTGGACCAGCATTCATCAGACCACACTAACTCTCAGACTCTATTCAGGACCACACTGATATTTTATAGCCTTGATCCTCAATGTGTGGTTCTTGGAACAGCAGAAATGGCATCCTCTGGAAACTTTTCAGAAACCTTGGATGGTACCCTAGACCCATTGAGTCCTAATCCAAACACAGTGGATTGAGAAGTACTGCTTATCAGAACTGAGGAAAGTCCGCCACTAGGGAGAAAGGGAGGAAGCCATCACTGAGTTACGAAGAAAGGCATGCTCCTCCCTGCCTCCGCTGCCCTCTGGCTTTCTCCACTGAAATCCTGCTGTTATTCAGGATGCTCCCCGGAACGCTGCTTACCTACGTTATATATGTCCCTGCAGTACCGTGACTGAGCTCAGTGTGGTACTAGGAGCAAATGGATATTACTATTTCCATTAATGCAATATTTCATGCATTGAAGTATGAAACGCTGATTGAGCAACCCCCATTGACATTGCAAGGAAAATTGTTGATCCAAATGGACTTCTGACTGGAATTTTATAGGACAGAGTAAGTCACTCGTAACTGGAAAAGCTTCCAAGATCCCTAGTCCCAGACCACTGCTGGCTGCTGGCAAAGCAATAGGAAGTCTAACACATTTACGGACCAATAGTGTTATAATAAAGTGTTAAGTTAGATAATGTTCATCTTTACTTAGATCTGAAATTAGATGTGTTGAAATGTCATGTTGACTACCAGTAATTATAACCTATCTTGTGTTTAAAATGTGCATGGATAAAACAGAATTCCACTTAGGATCAGGAAATCTAGTGGAGCAAAGTTAGCTGGATGTTCAAAGCAGCGAACGGAGAAATAAATGAATAAATCACATACTCTGTACTAAAAATAGACCTCAAGATGGTATCTACCAGGAATGTCAGTGACAAAATTAGTAAACAAAGTCATGCCCCGGTGGCTTGGCTCTTTCTGTGCTTATAAACTGACAACCACTGCTGAAAAGATGGCTTAGCATAGAAGATGTGTTTCTCTAACAAAGGACCTGATCTCAGGCTCCAACACCCATAGCAAGTGGTTCACATCTGTCTGTAACTCCAATTCCAGGGACCTGTCACTCTCTTCTGGCCTCTGCGGGCACCAGGACTCATGGGTACATAACCCCCCCCAGGTATACAAAAATAACTAAAAGTAAAATAAAAATAAAAAAATTTGCAGATTCCTAACTTGAATGTAACTATAGGCAACAATAATTATTTTTCCAATGTAATCTAGGAGGACAGTTGAATATGAGAAATTAGACATTTCCAAGATCAAACAAGTTTCACCTTCTCCCAATGGGCTCCAGAGTAAAAACGACCCTCAATGAACAGGAAGAGGCAGAAGCGTTTCTTCTCATGCACTCTTACTGCGCAGATGAACATAGAGGCAATTTTTAGGAAAAAATTAAACTGAATAGCTTCAAAGAAAAAAATTGTTTCATCTCAGAGTCTCTATCTTGGCTTGAATTTTGCATATGATTTTTAAATATCCCCCAACTCCCATCTAAATGTTCCTGGGTGTTTTTACACTTTATTCATTATTGCTTGCCATCTTAAATACTAATATATATATTTTTCTATAAAATATTTGCTCGAAACAGAAAAATGGCCGTTCCCAGAGCTGGTCATTCATTCCCAAGGAACTCAAGAGCCCCCAGTTTTTCACTGTACAAATATATAGATGATGGGTAAATATACAGACAAATAGATGATACAGGTATATAGGTAACAGGTAAATATACAGATGAATAGTTGATACAGGTATATAGATGGCAGATAAATATACAGATAAATAGATGACACAGATGTATAGGTGATAGATAAATGGATAGATAATGATAGATTCCACAACCTAAGCAGAGATACACCTGCCAGTCATTTTACAAACATTGAGTGAATTATTTAACATATCATTTCTATTACAGACTGTAAATATGCTACCAGCACACCAGCCCCATCAATTCTACCCTCTTTTATAGAACTCTTCATGTTTGTGCATATTTCTAATATATTTTTAATTTGAGTCTTTTCTCTTTTTAAAATTTGAGATTCTAAAAAAAAAAAAAACCTGAACAGTCTTAAGCAATACCATTTTCATTATTTTTAACAAAATATCTGTCATCAAGAAGGCATAGCGGAGCAAATGGTAAAAAGCTGCGACTGACTATTGCTCTACCTGCTGTCCGTGTTGTTTACACAGTATGATCTGTAGAAAAGAAGACATGATCTGTCTCAGAGGCTCGTGCCTTCCTTCCTATTCACCCGAGACCCCTTGCCTCTCTTCAGTTATGCCCAAGACAAAGCCTCGCCAACAGCAAACTGAAGACTTTCAGTTCTGTAATTAAGGCCATTACAGGTAATCCATAGTTTCTGTCTGTGCACACCACTGAGTCTCCCTCAATGCAGATTTAGTCAAACAGCAATCCTTTTTAGTAACCGGTGTCTAGCCATCAGACTTCCTGTGGGCGGAGTTTGGCAGTTTATTGCCTGGGGTAAAGTGGGGATGTGTTTCTTTCTCAGGCACACCAGCAATAACTGGATGGTAAGGGAACTGATTTGGAGGCAGATCATTTTGCCTGGTCACTTTCCTTACGCTTCCCTTCATTTGTAGCCTGAAAGACTAAAAATCCATAGAAGCATCTGGATACCACCATGATGTTCACCTCCTCATCTAGAGACAGTACATGCTGACAGAAACAAATCTAGCATTTGCCTTAGCCTCCTAGACCTCCTGACAGGGGGTGACTACACTGACTTCCCTGCTTGGCCAGTATTGCACCCCTGGTGTATTCCTCTGAGCAAACAACTTGGCTTGGGGAGAAATCTACAGCTTCCTTTCACAGCTTAAGAATTGCCTTTATTAGGAAACCTTAGATAAGCCACTACTCCTCACAACCTTTCCATCCCTGTCCAGAGACGCTCAGGAGAGCTCTGGGGCAGGTGGAGCAGCTATCATGGTCTTGACGAGGTAGTCAGATGATCCCAGACTCCCTAGGGGCCCCTTCTTCCTGTCAATAAGGGAATCAGCTTTGACTGTCCATTTCCAGGTTACTTCATGGAGTTGCTGTTGATACCACCTGCTAGACACTGCCAAGAACCAAGTCACTTCAGTCTACGTGGAGAAAGCTACTGATCCCACAGAAAACGGAACTAAGATGTAACCTCTACAGAGGGAGGGAACTCAGGCCCCATTCAACTGCTACATGGCTTAGTCCAGTCAACCCAATGACAACAGAGACATCTAAAGACTGATACTCTGAACAGTTGACCAGATAATCAGCCCTTTAATTAGCAACCTTGGATATACCCATTATATCAGAGCAGAATGCCCAAGTACCTAAGGATCACAAAGAAAATATACAGCTAAACTCAGTCTAAGCTATGTGTTATAAAGTCAATAAGTTTCTCACATATGCTTCCTGGTGAGATAGGGGTGAAGTATCCAAATTAAGGGTTGCAAAGAGAATTTAAAATCATGTCTTGGCATGTGATTATCAAGACAGAATAGGCAATGAGTTGTAATTCATCTTCTAAATAAGAGGAGGAATGATCTAAACCAATAAAGATGGAGATATTCTAAGACAGAGCGCTGATCTCTTTCATCTTCGTGTACTTATTATGGCTATCTGCTTCTGGGAAGATAACATTGATTTAAAAATGTTTAAGTTAAAATAAAAATGCAGTCCAATAGAGAAACTAAGAAAAATGAGAGTTTATGGAATTCCTCAGAATTCTAATTTATCAGACCCCTAAGTTAAGAATATTGGAAAAGTGACTGCCATTCTTCACACCCAATCATTGAACATATCTACCCCTAACAGCTCTGAATGTAATGGGGAATAAAAAGAAAGCAAAAGAATAAAAGATTAGGAAATCTCAGGCAAACAGAGTTGTAGAAGTTTGGTTTTGTTCTTTCCCCAAGTCCCATATTCCTAGAAACAAGACTCATTCTCAAAATGTATTTACAAACACCTTGTCCATATAGCTAGGCTTTTCTCTGACTAGACCATAACTTCATATAACCCATTTATTCTGATCTATATTCTACCACGTGTCTTGTTACCTGTGCTCAGGTACCAACATCCGACTTGTTACACCTTCCTGGGCCAATCTCCCCTGCCTCACTTTATCCCAAACTTCCTTCTGCCTCCACATGTCCCACCATCTACTCTACCCTTTGCTATAGGCCATAGGTTTTTTAATGACACCTACACAATACACAAGATATTCTCTCAGCACAGAGTGAGACAGGCAGAGATCCTAAGGGGATGTATGTGACTGTCAACATGCACAGGAGACAGATGCAGGAGAAGCAGCCAGGATAATCAGAATCCTCTCTTATCTTCAAACTCTCCAGGCAGCAAAGGTAAAGGGGTGTTCAGGATAATTCTTTCAGGACAACAAAGTCCAAAGCAGGGAGCTATTCAGAATATCGGCTTCACTGTGTTTCAATGCTAACCTGACTCCAAGCCAGAGACTCCTTTAGGCCTCCTTTTCCCACTCTTGAGAGCATCTCTTGGGTGGAGTTTGGTCAGCTCTTTAGTATTCATGACTGGGTTACTGCGCAGATGTTTCATATGTGAGCACTGAATTAAAAATCCTTATAGATATACAGTGGTGTTTTCATTAGCCCTAATGAGAAACATTCCATGGTTTGTTTAGCCAAAATAAATAGATTTACATTTTGTATCAATTCATCTCCTGGATAAACTTGACAGATTGGCTTTTAAGTTTCACACATACTGTGAGTGAGTGAGCAGACAGTATGAGCCACAGGCTTAGTGTAACATTATGATCCATTGATGGGCAGTGAGATCTAAAATGGCTCCACTAGCCCTGCTTGTGCTTTCAAACTACGCAAAGGGCAGAGCCACACTGAGTAATTATCATTAGAGAAACATTTCACAAACCCAGCAGACCTTGGAACGGACAAGGGAAGGGAACGCTGGATTGCCATCCTTACCCATAGACCCTCCATTTAGCCTTTAGCAAATCACCAATGAAAACGAAAGCAGAGGGGCTATGCTTATCCATACCATAAACCATAACAAAGCCCAACCTAACACTTTGCTATGGTTTCAAGCGAGTATTTAATCTGCAATGGAGTCTAAGGACCAGAGAGTAGAATGAAATATATTGGGTATCAAGCATTCTCATTAAAGATCTACCTACAAACTGCCCAATCTGAGACTTCCACTAATTTAGTTTTCGGTGAGACTCCATGCCCATGCATAATTAAAATGTTTTCAGCTTGATGTGTAAAATGGTATTTAGTTTCATAACAAATTAAAGCAAATATATTGATATAGACATGAGTAGAATGTGCCCTGAAATGTCACACAGTTATCAGGGGCAGCAATATCTTTTGTTTATTTGAGAATTGAAGTAAACACTACAATGCAGATGTCCTTATGCAGCACGGACTGAATTATCTAGAAATGGTACCACAGGCAGGGCCATTGTTCCCTTCTGCCCATTTAAAAGCCATTTCTGTGGCTATTCAACTGTTAATTAAGCACTGATATATTTGTATTTTGGTGTTTAATGAAAATATAAAGAAGTATATAATATGTAAAAATGATCTAATCTTCAAAGAAAAGTATCTTACTGAAAAAAAAAAACCCAAAAAACAAAAAACCCAACTCAATTAAAAAGAGTATATTGTGAAAGCACCACACTTCAAATATGAATAAATATAATGCCTGTTTCAAAAACAAATTTCAGTCATGGTGTCTTAGTTGGAGTTTTGCTGCTGTGAACAGACACCATGACCAAGGCAAGTCTTATAAGGACAACATTTAATTGGGGCTGGCTTACAGGTTCAGAGGTTCGGTCCATTATCATCAAGGTGGGAACATGGCTGCATCCAGACAGGCATGGTGCAGGGGGAGCTGAGAGTTCTACATCTTCATCTGAAGGTTGCTAGCAGAATACTGGCTTCCAGGCAGCTAAGATGAGGGGCTTATAGCCCACACCCACAGTGACACACCTAATCCAACAAGGCCACACTTTTTAATAGAGCCACTCTCTAGGCCAAGCATATACAAACCATCACACATGGAAACCAACTAATATTTACTTATAAGACAATGAAAAGCGAGAACACTAACAGCAGCAGAAACGTCTTGGTAGCGTATTTAAGATGTTTGCTAATCTCACCACAAACTAGGTTTCTAGTGTTTCTCATTGCTGTGTTCCTGCTCAGCCACTGTACACTGAGGTCAAAATGCAAGCATCCGTTCTTCCCCCAGACTCTCTCATGGTCTTCCCTTCCATCCATTTTGTTCGATGACTCCAGTTCTCCATGGAAAATAATTTCACTATAGCAGGATAACTATCATTAGCTGGCCCCTATTTCTCTCATCTACTTTACCATTTGCTAAAATGCGTTTCCTACTCCATAGGTCAGGGTAGCCATGTACTGGGTGTGCAAGACACAGAGCAGAAGTTAGAGTAAAGAGAATTATACTTCATGGTCTTGCCTAGACAACTTCCATCTGCATATTGCTTATTCCTAGCGTCTGGAAAAAGCAAACTAGCATAAATGGGGTTTTGGGTACATTAATTATTTTTCTGTTACTGTGAGAGAATACTGTGATAGAAAGTAACTTCGAAGAGAAAGCGCTTATTTTGACTTTTAGTTCCTGGTGTTCGTCATGGCAGAGAGACAAGGCAACAGACGGGGAAATTGGCAGGAAGTCATTGAGGCAGGAGCAGGAAGCTGGCCAATCAAATTTCATCTGCATACAGGAAGAAGAGAGAGAGGACAGGAAGTGGGGTCAGGCTATAAGCTGTCAAAGCCCACCTCCAGCAACTTACTTCCTGCAGCAATCCCCGCTCCTAAATGTTCCACCGTCTCTGCCAACATCCGGACATCAAATGTTCAAACTTATAAGTCTGTGGGGAACGTTTCTCATGCAAACCACCACAGCAGAGAATCCAGGGACCCCAGCGCACGCTGAAACCTTCCACAGTTGCTAACCTGATTGGGACCTGACTGGGAAGTAAACTAATCCTGCTGTGTCGAGCTTTCGGAGTTTGTTGATTATAGCAGTGAGTATTATTTACCATAACTAAGGAGTTCGCTTATCCCTTAGTCATAGATCAAAGTCTCCTCCTCTGTGAAGCCTTTTCTAGCCCTTCAGGTGGAATTAATCGTCCCTTTCATGGTGTTCCCAGAGCAATTATTATGTGTATTTATTATTTATTGCTGTTGGAACCATTTGTGCGCTCTCTGAGATTACTTCTTTTTTATTAGTCATCTTAAATACCCAGCCCCCACCCCCAGTAGGTACCCAGAGAGTGTACACGGAGAGTTCTTATTTGATTGACAGTATGTGAAAAGTTGTATCAATTGCACAGAAAGCTTACGCATGAATTTCATATTTCTTATTTTTAATGATTGGTACTGGGTAAGGAAATACTCAACCTTCAGTTGAATGCAGAACTTACACAGTATTACCTTGTGTAAACAGTTTGTTTTAAAGTCTCTTTTCTGGCGCTTAGCCATGCACATTATCAACCAAAGAACCAGGAATGTTATCACCTCTCTGCCTCTTAATAGCCCCTCGGTGCTTAAGGAACGACCTGCTGTCAAATAACGAATATCCACTGCGATTTTTCTAAATAGTTTTATTTTTCCACTGGACAAAAGAAAATAGACGGATGGAAGTGTGTATCTGGTATCCTTTCTATAATAATGTAGCCAACAAATAATTTTCTTTTATGTTAGGGTGTCCTAGTTAGCGGTAACTGTCAACCTGGCACAGCCTAGAGTCATGTGGAAAGAGAGTTCTAACAGCGGACTTGCTCAGATCGAATGTAGGCATCCTATAGGAGATTCTCTTGATTGTTGATTGACGTAGAAGGGCCCCTCCCCTCCTGTGGGTGGTACTATTCCCTAAGCAAGGGATTCTGGGCTTGCCCTCCCCTACTGTGGGCGGTACTATTCCCTAGGCAGGGGCTTCTGGGCTTTCTGAAGCAGCTAGCTTCCAAAGCACGATCCTGGGCAACAAGCAATGCTCCTCGTTTCCAGTCTTAACGTTCACAAGCGCCCGCCTGCCTTCCTGCCTCAATTTCGCACAATGGTGACCCATATCGGTACTGTGAGATGAATAAACCCCTTCCTCCCCAAGGTTGCTTTTAGTCAGAGTGTTTTATCACAACCACAGAAAGCAATGTAGAACAGGGGAATCTGCAAGACAAATGTGAACATAAAACTGAAAACATACCCACACCCAAATGTCTATAATAGCAAAAAACGGAGACAACACTATGTTCTGCCACGGAGTTTATAACCATTATGAGCCTGCGTCCCTCTGAAGCTGCAAGGGCACGCTGCTGGGGTTCCTGGGGCTTATAACTGGGAGGAAGCAATCGCATATGCATACAAGCATGCGTGCACACACAGAGTAGGAGTGGACTAAGCCCTGTTAAATAAGGATAGGCAAGATATTGTACCTATGTGAAGTGTCTATACAGGACCTGTTAGCAAAGTGAGACCCGCATCACGGCACTATCTACTCCAGGCTGGAGCTTGCATTCTTTGAGTATAATTTTCATTTAAATTATCATCTTTTAACACCCCTGGCTTCTATAACATTATTCCAGAAGAAGTAGAACTAACTGGCATGGGATCCTCTTAATTGTTAAAAAGCAGGCTCAAACACACCTCTTCTTCCCATGGAGACATGGGAAGTGCATCACAGAATGTAGCAGAGGGGAAGAGCTCTGACATCCCAGGAATTCCTCTGCAGCCCAGCATTTTGGGATGCTCCCTCGCCCCGAGGCAGCCTGCCTCATTCTGACACCCTTTCATACAATAGGCTAGCATATGCATTTGGTCTGAAGGCATGATCAAAACTTAATTTCTGTACATGAAAAGTGAGCCACCTATTTTGGAGAGGCAAACAAGACTAGATTTTACAATCTCTAAGAACACCATTCTATTTTTTTCCACCTAGGAAACATTGATCTGACTTTCCAGACAGACTAATGATTCTACTCAAACAAACAACAACAACAACAACAAAAAAGCAGGACAAAAGAAGACCAAGTGAATCTATCATCTTTACTAGGACTTTTCCCACCACACACACACACATACATACACATGCACACACATACATGTACATACATATAGACATACATATAGACATACATATAGACATACATATACATATACACACATGCACACACACAAAATCTAAAATTATTTAAAAATAAAATCTTTTCAAACCTTATCTCTTGCTGACTGCATTAACGATATGCAGTTTAAATACCCTGATTCCTCCATCCAGGGCAAACAAAGCAAAGAGAGAGGTGAAGAATCTTAATAGCACGGTCTGTTCCTAGCCCATCAGCTACGCAATAGCTGTAAGATATTCCCTGACAAAGTGCTACTTATGGAACTAAAAAAGAAAGGTTGAGCATAGCAGCCATTGTTTCATCAAGCTAGAAGGAACGGTGTGGTACTTTCCCGATATTAATCTTACATGCAATCTTATTCCCAAGGGCCTGCTAATTCTCACCAGGGGTACTAAATTCCCAGTAGGGGCATCACCTTTGCTGTCATTGCTGACTCTTCCTATACTGGGAAGGCCTGGTGCAACTTGGAAATAGATATGAATTCAATCCAGCGAGGCAAACTGCTATCTGAGAAACTGGGGTGGGGCAGAGTTCTAGCTCCTCTTCCAGGAACTGTTTCTAGAGAGTGGTACTTTCTTCCAACGTGCCTGGAGAAGTTCAAAATGTTCAGTGGATGCAGCTGCCAACACCTCCTGTGCCCCTTGGAGGTGTTATGGAAGCGACCAAGCCCAGACCATCACTTTAAACTGCGTCACTCCACCCTTTCCTCTTCCCCATGTTTTCAAGCTGTGAGAAAATACCGACAGAACATGCCTTATGGTCTTAATAACAGAAAGTTCATAGCCCAATGCTGTTACAAGGCTTTCCATTGGTGTGCAGCAGAGCTCTAGAACACTGGCATCTTGTAAAATTGAAACCATACGCCCATCAAACACAGCTCCCTCCGCCCAAATCCTCAGCAACCGCCAGTCCACTTGCTGTTTGCAAGATCTTGACTACCTTAGGTAGATCATGCATATTTTAAGTGGAGCAACGCAGAACCTGTCTTTTTGTGGCTGCCTATTTTCCTGACCTCACTAGCCTGGGTTTGTAAAGACCAAATGAACCATTAGCACTTCGATCCTTGCCTCCATTCCTCTCTAGAAAACTCTGGATACGACACTGGATTCCGTATAAATCGAATATTGTAGTGAGCTAAGAACCATTTCATTTCATAAGACTTCCTTTTCACTTATGCATCATTTTTATGTTACGGTTCTTCTAGTCAGTAATACGAGCTTCACAGACGTCAGTCATTGATGGTGCTGGTGGTGCTGGTGATGTCAGTGGTAGCCGTGGGAAACAGTATGAGTAGTTATCTAACCTTCGCTGCGCTTTCCCAGGCAGACGCTAGGCTTTCTCTCAATCAATCCTGATTGCAATTATCTATGTCTCTGTTGCTATCCATTTACCTACCCACAAACACATTAATAAACACCTACACTAGATATAAATTCACATCTCCAAGCAACTACCAAGGCTATCAAGGCTAACTAAGGATGCGGCTGAATCTACTTAGGTCTGACCCTATGCCTTTGCCCTCAGAGCCTGCTGGTGAGCTATTTCTGGCATGAATCACTTCCACCATAAACAGACACATAAAGTCTTCCTGTGGGCCAGGAACTTTCCTAATTGCTTTTCATGCATCTCTGAGTTATTGCTAAACCCGTAAGACAATTCTACAAAATGAAAAAGACTCGTGTAGAAAAGTATCTATGATTCCCCTAAATAGAATGAGAAAATAAAAATTGCCCATATATATTATTAAAGGAATAAATTCCCCCTGAATTATGAAATCTATAAAAATATAACTCATTACAAAATGAATTTAGTTTGGGAGTATGAAGTGAGCAATACTCCTAATATCTGAGGGGGTTAAAATGAATATATAATATCAGTTCTCCAGATCCTTCTTCAGTGCACCAGATGCCAGAATTACCATCATCCTGCACTAAATGTGACGTCTGCTTTTCTTCCGTTCTCTCCCTTTTGGCACTGGACATCTTTTTTGTCACCAGGTTAGGTTTGCCTCCTGTGTCAAAGGCAGGTGGGTCACACTGCCTTACGCAGGCTGAGTTATCCACATAGCTGAGTTTGACCTGTAACTTGTTTCAGTGTTTGTTCTAACCCTGCTCGGGGAGCACCTTCGCTTCCATCCTGAGTAGGCTGTGTACCCTTTGGATTTACAGCAGATAGATAGGATGTAACTTAATGAGAGCACTGAGCTCTGGAGAACCCCTAACATTAGCATTCAGTAGAGAGCACCAAGGCATGCCTATTCATTTTCTTCAGAATCATTAATGTCTGCCCCCTCCCTCAGCTGAGATGTCTCGGCTTGCTTGTTTGTGCTTCCTGAGGACAATCAGTCATTCATGCCCAGCAGCTGCTTCCTTCTCTGTTGTCTCCACCTTGTTCCCTCCCACCTGACAGCTCACGACAGAGCCACACACTATGCCTTTCCTCCCTCCCAACCACCATGACAGACACTGCTTCCTTAGACGACATTTGCCTACTCAAAGATCTCCCTGCCTCGTCTTCTCAATAAGTACATCTTGCATCCAAACCTATGCCTGCCAAAGGCCCCTCCAGTAAAGCTCTTAGCTCTGCCTTCTTTCTCCATCTGTGTTGATCTCTTCCTGTAGCTCAGATGAAGCTCTCTCTGGCTCATCCACCCCATCCCCCAAGAATTCTTCAGAACCCTTCCCCACAGCTCCCGGTTCTACAGTAATCTTTTATCTTCTTTGACTCCTTCTCCACTGGAACTGGGCTTCTCTTCCATGTTAGATTAGCTCGGCTACATGCCACCTCATTCCTTAGTTAAAGGAATGTCATGGTTACCTTTGCCTTTTGCCTGGGCCAGAACAAGTAGCAGGTTTCATAAATTGTGCTTTTAATGGGTATCGAGGTTCCAAGAGTCTGTGGTATATACAAGGTGCATATTTGAAGGAATCCTGAGGCTACACATGTAGACCTATCTAGAACGATGGACTGCCTGGATCAAATCCTGGTTCTCCAGCATTCTAGTTATAAACTAGTCTTCTATGCAGGTCACGTTCTTCATCTCTCTCAGCTTCAGCTCTTCACTTATAAGTTGGGGGGCACAATGCCTCCCCAGCAGGGTCCGGAAGAAACATGAAGAGTAGGTATGTGTCTAACTCGTTACCCGCCACATGATGAACTGTAAAACTGTATCTCCACATTGTGCCTCCGGTTCTCTCCAGGAAACTGCAGATAGGTTTTACGCTAAGTTAGAGAAACTTCTGTTGGTATAGAATAGCTCACACGTTACACCCTAATGATCCACAAGGGCATTCTAGGATGTAGGCAACTGGCACAGACTGCAAACGGCTTCCTGTTTTGACTGTACTAGTGCTTTTATTTCCCCTCTGATCAGAGGAGGCTGAGAACGGGAGCCTCAGTTCTCAGGCAGCCTCAGCTCTCAGCCAGAAGAGCTGACTAGGAAGGATAAAGGGCTGTGGGCAGAAGTCCTCTGGCAGTCGTCATTGTCCTAATCCCTACTCTGTATCTCTCTCTGCCCTCCTCATATTGTTAATTTCACAATGTGTGCTCTATAACTAGCAATGGTGACTAAATGTCAAATTAAATCCTTTAGAAAGTAGACACAGCCTGTGGATAAATCTGATTCTCCAAACACCAATAGCCCAGTGCTCATCTTTATCCTGGGCTACAGAAGAAAAAGGAGCCAACCTCCCTTCTCCCTGCGGAAACAAATTTATTTGGAGGAGTCAGGCATGAAAACACACAGCCACAAAGCAATGTGTCAAACCCTTAACAGGAACATAGACAGTGTGCCATGGTTACATTGACCGATTCTGCCCTGGGGGCTCGATTTATTAAAACATCTCACAAATTAATAAATAATACTGGTCGATTTCAATTTATCATTTCCTGTCTTTAATGTGTCTTGTGCATGAGGCAGTTATCAGAGCTTGTGGTAGTGAGGGAGAGAAGAGCCACTGATTGTCATATGCTTGATCTGTTTGTTAAAGCCATGCCCGCACGATTTGTTCTGCTACAACCAAATGCAAACAAATGGGATGTGGGGTTCAATTTTTCTCTTCAGATGTAGCTTTAAAATGGCACAGTTAGATCCCCTGCGACAATGCCTGCTGTCCTCGGAGCAGGACCTGGGATGCTTGCTTCCGTTTGTCCTCCCCCCATCAGGTTGAAAACATGACTTTGTTAGGACTATAAATGGCTCTGGGGACAACTTCATATAGGGGCACCCCTCCCGACCAGCCTGGCAATTCACCTTTTTTCTTTCAGGCTTCCTTCAATTCAGCTAGTCACTTGCCAGCTTGTATTGATGCTCCATCAAGCCTACCTCTGTGCAAACTATCTAGTCTTTAGAAACAAGCGTCATCTCCAAAATGTTTTCTGTTACAAATGACAAGCAGCCATCACTCTGACCACCGTTGATAATTCCCCAGGACTCAGCTTGATAAGCACAGAGAATGAAGTGGAAGAAAACCAGATGCTTGCCGGCATGACTGTTAAATGTCAGCTATCGGGGAGTTTATCTCCACATGAGATGTTTCTTTTGTACTGGAGGACAACCACTGAGAGGCAACACACACACACACACACACACACACACACACACACACACGCACACAGGACAACATAATAAAGCCACGGAAGACAACCTTATCATTACTGATGCAAGAAATACAGCCATGATTAATGTCACCAAAGCCCATGTCAGGGGGGGATAATGATGATGTGTACAAATGAATCGTCCCATCATGGACAAAGAGCTTAAGTACCACCTAAAACTGAGTAATAATTATATACAAATCACCAGTGACATTGCTGTCTGCTAAGCATGCATTATGCTCTCACGTTTTCAAAGGGTTTGTTTTATATTTTTCTCTGAAAGTTTTCTTAAACTCTTCCCACTTGGATTCAAGTGACACAAATTACAAAGTAGCTCCGTGAGCTCCTGCATTGCCTAACGAGGCAAGTGACTCCTGCCGGGGACAGATATGGTGTACCAGGCTCCCAACTACTACCCAGTGTGCCAAGAGAACCGTGCAGCTGGGGAAAGAAAGACAAGATGGTGTGGACCACGCAGAGAGGCCACACGGCTGTCTAAATCCATGCTGGATCAAAACAACATTAGGGAAAACAAGCTCCGAGTGTATTCTTGGCCCCAGGGAAACTGGGCAGAGTGAGGAATGAAGAAGACACAAGAGCACAGTCACTGCCCAGTGAGGCAGAGAAACTCTGTTTTGAACACAGAAGACAGACGAAGCTGGATTGCATCATTTGGGCTCTCAGATGCACCACATGATTATCTGATAGTCTTAATTTGGCCCGACTATCACGCTGTCACACTCTAATAAGCCAAACACGATGTCATGGTACCTCAAGGAAATGTTAATGAATGACGGAACCATGTTCTGAATGGTTACCGCTTTGTTTGTGCTAGCTCATTGACCAAAATTTAACCTCACCTTTTGAGCGATGCAAGTTCACTTGTGGTTGGGAGTAAACTGTAGGGTAACAACTATGAATGTCCCATCTAGAGTGTTCTACTTGTGGATGAATTCCAGGAGACTACTGTTAAAACCTAGTATTAACATTAGTAAATTTTGGCTATTATAAATAAGGTTGCTATGAACATAGTGGAGCATATGTCCTTGTTATATACGTTGGAGCATCTTTTGGGTATATGCCAAGGAGCAGTGTAACTGGCTCCTCAGGTAGTACTATGTCCAATTTTCTGAGGAACTGCCAGACTGATTTCCAGGGTGGTTGTACCAGCTTGCAATCCCCAACCCTCCCCACTTAACTGGGAGGGGGGGGATAACATTTGAAATGTAAATAATAAGATAACCAATTAAATAAAGATTAGTACATTTTAGAGCTATTGAAAGGGTGAAGGGTGAAGAAAGGAGTTAGATTTTCCTTCTCTTGCTATTTTTTTTTTATCTTTTTCTGTTGGAATAAAATGTAACCAGCCACAAATGACATCATGAGACTGCTCAAAGCATGCACTTTCCTGCCTCATCAGCTGATCACATGTCTACCCAAGAGAAGGAAAAGTAATTTACATGGCATAAATCTACACCAATAACAATATCATTGATGTCAGCCAAGCTGCATTCTATGGCTCCTGTGTTCCAAACATGACTTAAAGGGCTTCCGTGAACTGATTTCTAAAACCTTTTTAATGCTCTATGAAGTAGTCTCCAGTACATATATTTTGTAGAAAAAGGAATGAAAGGAAATTAAACTTTTTCTCATGAATGTTACCTTCTCAAAAACTCAGTCCGTGCAGGGCTAGAAAAGAAACTTCATCACATTAATAATTCACTCTCCCTGAAAACACCTTCATTTGGTCTTCCTTACTGGTCAGATAGGCCATTGGTTATATGTTCATCTGATTGGTAGTAATATTTCATAGGCTCAAAAATATGCAAAATGTAAAACGATTCCCAGGTCCTTTATGATAATACTCCCATCTTGGGTAGGTTTGCTTCTAGAACAATACTTCTTAACCTGTGGGTCATGACCATCAGAAAACACATACTTCCAAAGGTGCTAGAAACTGAGACAGCACTCAGTAGCAATTAGAGTTATGAAGTAGCAACCAAAATAAATGCATGGCAGGGGTTCCCAAGGCCATTAGGAATAAGTGTTTCAATAGTCACAACCCACAGGTTGGGAACCACTGTCTTAGATGAACACAGTCAGCTTTTTATGATAGAGATGTCTTGGTGCCAATGAATTAAAACTGGTTCCTTCTCAGTCACCCAAGATCTTCTTGACCAATGCTACCCAGAGGAGAATGTCAAGAACGGTACATGGAGTTGTGTTTTGGTATCACAGACTTTCCTGTAAAGGGATGAAGGAAGTCAGTCCTTATCAGATTATTAGCTTATCTAATGTTCATTCTTGGTGGCCCAACCTCCCCCTGCTTCACCCTGCCCAGCATCTCCATCTGACTTGTCTACTACTGAGTTGGCCAAGTGAGGACATGAGAAAGATGGAATGTGAACCTTACACTGATGGGGATGTCCTTTGAGTTCCTTGTGCACACAGTGTGAACACTCACTATCCTCGTTCTATCTCAATGCAAGACACAGACACTGGTCTGGAAGAGACAGGAGGAGAAAAAAAAGGAAGATGGAAACATGAAGGTCATTTATACTTTTATATTTATAAACATACCCTAAAGGTGACTTTTATATAATTTTAGTGTGTCTATGTTTGGTATATATCTATATGTCTATTGTCTAAACACACACACACACACACACACACACACACACACACACACACACAGAGTGAGGTATGGAATTTTCTACTTGTGGCACTAAGATGGTACTCAAAGAGCATCAGAATTTAGGTAACAGATGCACAACTTGAATTGCCGTCCATCTTTCCCATCATATTCGGGAACTGCTCATACTGTAGGAACATTCCTAGAGAACACACTCCTCCTCCTCTCTGCTGCTGCTATTTAAATTCTTTTAATGGTTAAATTAATTCTTATTACAGCAAAGCAATCTAACGTGTAATTTTCTATCAAAGCCTTCCACCAGCCACCTTTGAAAGAGTCAGGTACACTGGACATCCACCTCTGCCACAGGAGCCCTTGGAACTTAGGGCGGAGGATCTTTGTGTAAAGCTTTTGGTATCTTCCTTAAGAGTGTAACTTAACTGTAGCCCAGTCTGGCCTCCAACTAGAGATTCTCCTGCCTCAGCCTCCCAAATCCTAAGATTACCGATGCGTGTTCACATGCTTGAACTCAATCCTTTTATTATGTGTGTGTCCTGACTGGGCCCTTGCATATGGAAGCCACAACCCCAGGAAAGGTGCTACTTCAGCAGTCTTACTTCGAGGGGGCTGACATTAGAGTACAGGGGTTCTCTGGGTATTGGCAAGCCCCCAATACATATCAGCCGTCTGAGACTACAAGCAGTTACCATTTCATTAATTTCTGAATCTGGAAAAGGTTGATTTTTGACTTTCATTTAATGGTGGCCCAACTGGTCCTTCAAATGTTCATCCAGCTACATTTACAATACAGACTGTAGATTACTTACTAAAGACTCCATCCACTACTAAGCAGACATTCACTTGTGTGGTGGGTTGAGCAAGGGTGGCATTATATTTGAATGTTTAGGGAGTAGCACTGTTTGAAAGGATTAGGTGTGGCCTTGTTGGGAGTAGGCATGTCTTGTTAGAGAATATGTGTCACCTGGGGTGTGCTTTGGGGTTCCAAAATTCCAAGCCAGTCTCTGTGTATTTCAATCTCTGCTGCTTTTCGATCCAGATGTAGAACTCTCAACTACTAGGTCTACCTGCATACTCCAGTGCTGCCCACTATGATGATAATGGACCAAACCTCTGAAACTGTAAGCAAGCCCCAATTAAGTGTTTTCTTCTATGAGAGTTGTTGTAGTCATGGTGTCTCCTGACAGCAATAGACCACTGTCTAAGATACTATGGATAATTAAAGGAAGAAACTAGTAGACTTGGGAATTGCTCTCATTTCCTGTATCTCACTGAAAAGTCTTACCCATTAAAATAGATTGATGCGATTGTTTTTAAATTACCAGAGACTAAAATCTCTTATTTCTTAAACCATCTATACA
This sequence comes from Mus musculus, assembly GCF_000001635.26. Lineage (NCBI taxonomy): Eukaryota > Metazoa > Chordata > Mammalia > Rodentia > Muridae > Mus > Mus musculus. The sequence goes on along the minus strand of NC_000076.6, from coordinate 119,731,891 downwards.
AAAACTAAAATGCGTTCTGAGTGAGCCAGACAGGATTAACTAAAGGATAGGTAAGTGTAGTGGCTGAGAGTAGATCCACTGACCTAACTTCTGTAGTGGAAAGAAAGAAAGAAAGAAAGAAAGAAAGAAAGAAAGAAAGGAAGGAAGGAAGGAAGGAAGGAAGGAAGGAAGGAAGGAAGGAAGGAAGGAAGGAAGGAAGGAAGGAAAAAAAATATTGCCCAGGTCCTAAGGCCTGAAAGGCAATTCGACTTAATTAACAGAGACAATGAGACACTAAGATAACGTCTTTAAAATTACTATTTGAAGGTAAACAACACCCTAAATCTATTTACCTAATAATAAGTAGAAGCCAAAATATATTTTTGTGATTAGAGGGAATGCAACCGTGAGAGTAATCATAAGCTCATTACAGAAAGAATGTTGACTTTTAAATCAAATAACATCGTGAAAAGTGTGCAAATCAAAAGTAACTTGTAAGTCTTAAAACTCTTATCTCTTAAGGAACAAAATAAGACCAACCAAATTCATTTAGCAGCAGCGAGCCCAGGGTCAGGTGTGAGTCAGTTTTTCTGTGGGCCAGGAAATGCTTAGAGAAAAATCAATCCTGTGCTAATGCATAATCTAGCAAACGACGACACAGACAGCCTTCACCAAGACTTTCTTGTGTTTCTAAGCAGCAGAAAGCCAAGTAAGATCGGAAGCGTGGTCTACTCCTTTCTGGATTAATTTCTCTACTCTATGTCTACCCACTTAGTGTCACATCTTAGAAATGTAGGGAGCAGCTCTTGAATATAAATGGTTTAATTTGATTGATTGTGAATATCCAAAGTATGTGTGTGTGTGTGTCAGTTTTCCTGTGGTGGGTGGGGATGCATATGCACATATGTGTGCATGTGGAGGCCAGAGCACAGTCTTGGGTCTTATCCTTAGGAATCGAGGATCTCTCATTGGCTGGAGCTCAACGATTAGGCAGGAAAGAGTGTTGGCCAGGGAGCCCCAAGGACCCTCCAATCTCCATCTCCCCAGGGCTTAGGTTACAGTCACTTGTCCCCTGGGTACCAACCAAGTCATTTCCTCAGCCCTTTACATACTTTTTGTCCACCAAAATTAACTTCAAATTTCACATTATTTTTTACAAAATAAAAGCACTTCACATAAACAACATATATCCAGAAACTCTTCAAGTTACAAGATGCTAATCTCTTTTGAGAGATAAGGAGAAAGGGGTGGGGGTGAGGTTTAGAAGTGTCTAAAAGTCAGTGCCTAAAGGAAAAAAAAAAAGAGTATGCTTTCATTATTTATAGTCTATGCTGAGATGTTTAAAGTTATTTCAACAGGAAGGTCTGGGGAAAGATTAAAGACGCCGGGGTGTCCTGATACATCTAATTAGACAGCAGAAGCTGAAGACTGCCCTACATCACCATTTCTGCCTTCCCAGTAAACAGCCGGCACCATGTGTAAAAACAGCTTTAATCATTATAACTGACCTTTGGCAGGATTAATAGGCTAGCAGGAAAGATTTCTTTCTCACTGTAGGCTGAAAAACTGCAACTAACTCCAGAGAAAATTACATAACCACTGGAGCGAAAGACAAGCAAATAAGTTAGGCACGAGACAATTGAGATGGAGTGGCCCTGCCTGTCAGCCTGCCTCTCCTTAGCTTTGTCCACTGGACACATAATATACACCTTGGGGTGTCAGGGTGAGGTAATGCTTTATGACATATAATAGACCCTATTTTCGCCTTTTTAAACAATGCTGAGGTGCCGCAGCAGCCCGCATCACAGGAAGAGAGGAGGGCTAAGAATCAAACACATCTTGTCATCCCTGTACCCTGCAGGCCTATAAAAGGTAGGATCAATCCGCTTCAGCAGTGAGTAATAACCTCGATGTCCTTGAAGAAGCACTTTGAGAAATGCCAGAGTCACAGAACGTTACAGCCAATGACACTGATTAAACGTTCTATTTGCTATATATTTTATGGAAGGAGAGGCGGGGCAGCGGGTTGATCTTGCTGTGGCTAGGGGAACCACAGAGAGGGGCCAGGTAACGGTGTCTTCCCTAGGGAAATACCATTTGCAAACGTTGCACTTTCTGGTGAACTTCACTGAAGTCCATATTTTATGTCATCTTAGTTGAGCAGGCTACCTGCTCCCCTCCCCGCCAACACCCCCCCCCACCCCATGATTATCTTTCCCCAAACCTTACTGTCATCTGTTAGGGTGTTTACCTTCTAATGCATCTCACACACAGCCAGCCCCATGTATCTGGAGATGCTACAGATCTTCTAGGCTGAGACTCACCTACCTTGCCAACAGCTTCCATGGCAATACAGGCTAGGGGTGCCCACATAGAGGATGGTGCATCTAAGGGAACTGAGGAAGCTCATGATGGAAGAATTGATGTGACTCGGTTGGACTGGCCAACAGGTCTAGAGAGGGCAGCAATAAGAGTGTGTTCTCATTTAATCTCCACTGCCATTCCCAGTGGCTTGAAGGGAGTGCTCAAATTAGCATATGGGAGAACACCATGAGAAACAAGGCCGTAGGCTGGAATGTTTATATCATATATAATGTTTTGTCCTTGCTTGGTGATACAAGGCCATTTCCCTGTTAGCCTAGGGAAGAGTGCTTGTATCAAAGTCTGTGCATGGTGCAATATCAAAACACTCAGATAACATTATTGTTGTTGTTGCTACAAGACCTTGAGGAGTGATTAAGGAAGGCATTAGGTGTTGATCTCTGGTTTGCACACACATGCACACTTCATTCATACACGTCTGCACACAAGCACATATACCACATTCAATTAAAAAAAAAATGGTAACCTAACCTATAAGGAAAACAGCTCCCAGATTTTGCTACACATTAAGATACCCGAAAACTTTTTTAAAATTACTACCCTGAGCCCACATCCCCGCCTACTAACTCAGAATCTCTTGAGTAGGTGACCTAGATTTCCTACCTCTCCCTGTAATCCCAATATACGGTCACTTTTGAAAAGCCAGTGAAATTGTACAACTCCATGGCGAGGCATGAGAATCCCCCGGAGCACTCTGCTCAGCCACAGCCCCAATTTCTGACTCAGTAGGATGCCATTCCAAGAAGCCCCTGGGTGATGCTGAGATGGGGATAGGAGCTAATCGGGACTGCACAAGCTCATGACCTGCATCAGATGTGTTCTGCAGAAGGGATGACTCTCAACTGGAAAGGCTCTTTTCCTTCTGCCATCCTGAGGAAGTCTTCCAAGACTCCCTGCCACCAAGATCCCCTGCTGTCCTCATAGTGCAGATCCTTCAGATGTACAGGGTCAGAATCACCACAGATGAGCATAGCACAGATGATGAGCATAGCCTGCTGCTTGGCTCTCCACCCCATGACTCTGCTCTCCAAAGGAGTGGAGCGTGGCTTTGCCCACCCCCCCCCTTCCCTTCCCCTGTGATTCTGATAACTCTCTACTAACCTAGATGATTCAGGCATAAAGAGACCATTATTCCCTACCTGCGAAGTGGGAACTCAATTCCCTGCACAGAGGACTCTTGAGTGCATTGTTCTGTGGGCCAGAGGTCAAGGTCACAGGAGGCATTTTCAGATGGCACAGTGGATAAGTCAGTTGCAGAAAGTCTCCTGGGTACTGATCACACTGTCTTTATTATCTGCAGTATCTGTACAAAGCCATCACCCTTTCTAGAAAGCTCACTTGTAGCACACAGTGTGTGGCTTTTATCAAATATTATTGGGTGCATCTGGGGCTGTTCCACCTCCCATTTCTGGGCCTCCGTACGAAGAGAAGTAAAAGGTGAGTGTTTCCTTCCCTTTGTTTTTTGCTTGCACTCACGTTTAACAAATGCAAAGCTAGTGGTAAAATATTTAATTTGCTTATAATTTTTAAATGACTTTGGTAATTGCCTTGAAGGATGGGTTGGAGCTATTCAAATATAAAATTACATCGCAATTACACCACTCACCAGCTGGTAGCTTCAGGAGGAATTATGGAGTCACCTGTACCCCTGTCTCCTCACTTGCAAAGTGTGGCTGATGAAAACTCCCACCGCATGGGAATAAACTCAGGCAGGCAAACACCCAGCTCAGTGCCTCGGACAGACCACGTCTTCCGTAGATGTCAGCTTTCCCTCGCTACTACTTACTGGACATTCAGTGAGCACTAAAGAAGGTAATAAATGAACAGACAAGTAGCCAAACTTTAGGAAAGGGGGTATTCATGCTTCAAAGTGTGGAGTTGTTCAGTGTCAAACACTTAAGAGGGTGGGGCTAGAGTGTGACTCAGTATGAGTGTGAGCTGGCAATACTGGATTCCCCGTGCTTTAACTTTGCTAAATTGTCCTGGGTTTTTCTTCCTCCTTCTTCCTTCCTCCCCCCTTCCTCCCTTCCTCTTTCTTCTTCTTTTTTCATTTATTTTTCTTTAATTTTTACTTTAAAGATATGTGCCATCATTCTCAGCTTACAGATTTTGGATATTTTATTTTAAAAATTGTTTGTGTGCATGCATGTGCATGTGTGCGTGAGAGTGCGTGTGCGCGCGTGTGTGTGTGTGTGTGTGTGTGTGTGTGTGCCCGTGTGTGCGTTTCTCTTGCATGTACAACCTTCCACGCTGTGCATGCAGTGCTGGTGAAGGCCAGAAGAGAACCACAGACCGCCTGGAAGTAAAGATGGAGAGAATTGTGAGCTGGGAATCAGTCTCAGGTTCTCTGCAAGAGCATTCAGTGCTCTTAACTGCTGAGTCATCTCTCCTGCTCTTAACTGCTGAGTCATCTCTCCAGCCCATTTCCCCCCTCGTGTTCACAAATAAAGCAAGCTATGCTCATCACATCAGAACTCTAGGATGAGCTTCAAAGTGCAGTATCTGCCTCCATATTGTGTTCATTTGTTTTAAGTCAAATCTAAGGAAAAAACTTAGCAATTGGCCTAACTAAATACCAGTGCTTAATTTTCGGAAACACACCAAAGACAGATCTGTAGCTCACATCACCATTTGGAGTCCTAATGACCCAGGTTAAATATGAATAATACTTATATAAAGGAAATCCACTTTTAATAATGCTCCTTTTCTTCCCATTATTGCATTTTCCCTACCTAATCCTCAAATTTAATATAATAATAAAATGCACCATTAAGCTCCAGCTATATTTAGATGTATATCCTGAGCCTTAAGCATCTAAGACCTTGCATATACACATAGAGACAGCACCTGTTAGGTACAAAAACTAATAGTGAGGCCTTGCATATATCATAAAATAAAACCCATACCTTGTTTATTACTATATATCTACAGAATATGTATGAAGGTTAACCTAAATTTGGGGTTTGTGTTGATCTAAGGAGATTTCAGGATACTTTATTTTGGGCCAATCCCAGTGAAAAGGGTTATCAAAGAAGCAATAGTTTTCTTGGCTCATTCAAATATGCCAAGTTATATAGCTGGCCTAGATTTTAAAAAGATTTTAAACAGTTAAATAGTTTAAAGGGTTAGTACAGAGGTGAAATCCACAGATACCTATTTACTACACATGCTATAATTTATGAGAGTACCTTCAACTAAGTAAGACTTGCATATATAAAACACTCGTAAAATTTGTTAAGAAGTACAAACAGCAGTAGTGACAACCAACCAGCCGAGACTCATTGAGAACTTGTCTTTTGGGGACAGTTGCAGGCGTTGTACTTGGCTGTCACACGCCTCCTCCAGCAGCCCCATGAGATGTGGGCCCCGCCCACTTTACAGCTTAGAGACATGAAGCTCAGTGAGATTGGTGAACAACAGAACCAAACTTGGAGCCCGGCATTCTAACCTTGTCTGACCTCCCAAAAAGCAAAGCCAAGCTGAGAACTCCTTGGTGGATTTAGATCTTAAATCAACATTTACGAAAAATCCACACACAATTAAGAAAGGATACTAAAATATAACCCTAATTCAAAGTAGCCAGGAGGGCTAAAACCCTGAGTAGGTCAGAGCCTTTAGAATATCGCTGAAAGTATCAAGGGTATTAGGTGGAAGGAGTCTAAGACAGAGAATGTCAGTCTCGGGGGCATCAAGTTTCATCCTCAGCTTGGCTAATGGAAGCCTGTAATGGAAGGATCAGAAACCAGCAACCACCAATATGTGCCGAGGAGAAAGCCTTCTGCTTCATGATAGCTTGGTCTAAACGGACAGAGGCGTCGTGTCAGAGTGATGCCTGGCATTGAGCTTACTAGTGTTTATTATCCTCTGGTTATTACAGAGCACTGGGGACCAGAGACAGAAAAACACTCCTTCCTGAAGGCCCCCTGGGAAAGCACAGAGCAGCCCGACTGTCAGGCCCTTGTGACAAAGCAGAGGACACGTGGGAGGGAAAGAGCCATTTCCACTGCTGCCTCTTGAAGCCACTGGGGACACATGTCAGGTCTGTGCATTAGTTGGTTGTCATAGCTCAACCCACTAGAGTGGATATGTCATGGTGGGGTTGGGGGTGGGGGACAGAGACAGACACAGGAGACCCTTCTAGAACATGACTCTGGGAAGCAAGGTTTCCTTGAACAGGAAGGAAGTCAGGATGCTGTGTGTTAAGAAGAATTAAGAGATGGACAAGAGGATGAGAGGAAGCACCCAGAGATGACACCTGATTTACCTCAGGTCAGGGGGACAGTTCATTTATACTAGGTCCTTTATATGAGGTCTAGAAAGAGATCGCTGTTTTTCTTTTGGGGATCTCTAGTGCTCTAATGTGACATATGTATTTATCAGAAGTAAACAAACAAACAAAAGCAAAAAACTGAACACCCTTTTTGTGTTCATTTTTGGGTCCCCCTGTAAGAGGAGAAAGATATGCGCGAAGCCTCGTAGCACTTTGGGCTAAACAGTCCCGGGTATCCAGTCCCAAATGACTCATCTCAGAAGACACAAGCCATAGAAATAGGATCTAAGAATTACTCCAGTTAATCTCTGCACAGCATGGAAAATTGAATGGTGTCTGCAGATGGGAGTCGATGAATGTTTACAAAAGCTTAAGGAGTAGGGAACCGTAAAATTGAGAACAAACTCAGCGGAATGTTGTCATGCGATCTACAAAGGACAGAAGAGCACAAATAAGGGGTGGCACTGAAGTCACCATCTTCCACCTCGGGAGACCGGGAAGTGGCCCTGCTGCTTCTATGGGGACACATCCACGGATCCAGTCCATCCCCAATGCTGGAGGGAGGCTCCACGGGTTCACAAATGTTTCCCTGTGAACTCGCTGTGAGCACTGAGTCTCTTCGGGCTGCCACCTCATCTTCTGTGTACAGTTTGTATAAGGATACAGCAACCAACCAGCTCAACTTCAAAGTGACAGGATGGGCTCGAGAGGAAAGGTTTGAATCATCCGGAAACAAAGGCGCGAGAAGCACTCCACTGGCATGAACGGTGAGCAAAACCCAAAAGAATGACATGGAATGTGGATGTTCTATCATTGGGGCAAAAACATCATTAATCCCACAAGAGTGTGGGTTAGTGTGGCCCAAACCCTGGACTTCATGAAGTCGGAAAATCCTTGGAGATTTCACCTTCCTACAAACTAAATCCAGAACAACAACATGATGAAGCTGACCAAAGGAATATGACCTGCAGATGCAGCCGTGAGATCATCCTGCCAGGAGAACGGGAATCATATTTGCATCTCTGGAGCCTCTGTCCATTAACTGTGCTTTACGACACTCAGGGAGGCACAGGGCTCTAAGGGCTTGGAATCCTCATGGCCAGAAGCAATATTTTCAGCAGGAGATGGGAAAAGTGGTCAAAGTTCCAAACAGTTAATTTACAGATACACTTTAAAACAGGGGCCATTAACACAGTGGGGGCAAGAAATGATAATCTCGGGATTTGGACCGGCTGGTGACTCTGAGTCGCCCCGCCTGCAGCCTGGGTTTCTGATTTCGCAGGATTGGCCTGCTCTCTCAAGGATGATTTGGAAAGATGGAGAGAAATTAGCATATTGATTTCCTAGCCCTCTGAAGGCCCAAAGCAGCAAACACTCGGTCATGTTTCAGATGACGGAATGTGAAATTAAATTAAGCGATGCATCTGTGCTCAGCACCAAGTTGCCAGCCTAGTGAGTGGTTTTAAGGAGCAGAGAGATGGGAAGAGAACAGGGAAGGGAGAAGCAAGATGAATGCACGGGCTAGCCAGGCAAACCAGAGAGGGTGACTGAAGAAAACCAGTGTCCACTAAGCAAATCTGTGTTTCAAAGTCTACAAGGGCAGTCAGCAGCTGGCACCTCTAGCCACACAGACAGGAGTTCTTCTACACGCATTACTTGGGAAGTACTTCACATATGTAAAGTATTTTAACTTGGGAGAATTGATAGCTAGATTTATATCCTTTTAAATCATCACTTCTATCAAATACCAGTTCCTAGGCTTAATGTATTTCTAAATTCTCATGAGAATCTTTCTGATGGGTCCTAGGATGTAGTTTGTTTTTGAGACAACAGATCACTAAATAAAACCATGACATCCATTCGTACAGTGTATCTTTCTTTACCCAGCCGTCACCGATCAAGTCTGCAACTGTAGATTATCTTCTCCCTCCAGGACGATAGGATGAGAATTTAAAATGTATATTTGTCTGATAGCTATTTATAAACTTGACATAATTGAACATGTCTGGAACAAAATGAAAAATACAACAGTTACTCCATGTTTTTTTTCCCTCCAGTTCTGTTCTGTATAAAAACAAAACAAAACAAAACAAAACAAAAACCTGATAATTGAGCATTGATAGATGTTACCAGAAAAAAAAATGTAATTTACTTTTATTTTATGTGGATTAGTATTTTGCCTGAATGTATGCCTATGTGAGAGTGTCAGATCTTGGGAGTTACAGGCAGTTGTGAGCTGCCATGTGGATACTGGGATTTGAACCCTGGTCCTCTGGAATATGTGGATTGTGTGTGTGTGTGTGTGTGTGTGTGTGTGTGTGTGTGTGTGTGTGTGTGTGTGTGTGTAATGTTTCTGTGGCCAAACCAATTTGAGAAACCCTAGAATCAGGATTTTCCTTTGCTTTGGAGCCTTTCAAAGTCCTCCATATGCTTATGCATGCAGAAGAGAGAGAGATACAGGATAGTGTTTCTAAAATGGGCTGTTTGTCATCCTCTCTGGGGACCCCAGTGTGCTGGAAAATGCTACACAGCCTTCTGACCCGGTGCACACTCGTCTGCCCAAATCCATTCCCAAATGACATTTCCAATGGTCTCAAATCTAAGTGACTGAGTCATGTTGGCCTAATGACCCCAGAAGCCAGATGCCCCAGGCTGCAGACTACAAACTGCAGTTCTGTTGCAAGAAGATTAGAAAGATAGCAACAGCAGACAGGAGGAGATTAACATACATGAGCCAAGTTTAGCTGTGTGCATTGTCACCTGCACAGGATGCCAATCCAGGACTATGAGATTTCCATGTATTTGAAGAAATGATTCCTTTGGTGACTAGAAATAAGTTGAACAAGGAACTCTTTCCATCCTGTATGTTTGAGATGGAATGTCTGCTTGCTCTCGGGTAGCAGTCAAAATGTGGAATCCCATAAGTCAGAGTTTCCAGGATTGGTTATTGCTGTTGCTTTAATTATTAAACTAATAATACAAGTACAAGATTACACAGATAATTCAGACAAAATGGAATCATTTACTTGTTAGCTGGCAAGAGGTATAATAATTTCTTGTTGTGTGTTAAAGGGAGTTCTAGTTACCATGGAAGGCTGTGTAAATAAGGGCTCAGCCAGGCTCTTGAGAACCTTGCAATATTGTGAGACACTCCAGGGCAAGCTACAACAGATGTAAAGTCATTCAAAGGAAGGCTACGCTGTGTCCACATTGTTATCTGATTTGAGAGAGCGGAGAGAGATTGCTCAAACCATGGTACAAATTGAGAAGCCTTCCACTTATGGGAACAAAACTAATAGTGTTCACAGACTGTTATAGAGAACAGGGAAAACAGCACACATACACGTAGGATGAAACTGGAATTTCTACCACTTCTCTAGGGGATAATTTGGCAAAATCTAGGAAAATATAAGTACTCCCAGGTTGGTGAGCTGTTTCAGTGGGTAAAGACTCTGACACAAGTACAGGGACCTGAGTTCAGATGCCCCAAAAGATATATGAAGCTGGGGTCAGTAGCTTGTATCTGTAACCCCAGCACACCTACCGTGAGATTAGAGATTTAATTCACTGCTAATTCGAAGAAAAGTCCCCGAGAGTTTCTCCTGGCATGTACATCAGGGAACAACAGTGACTTTGCCTCCAATTGTGACAGAGGGTGAAGACTGATAGCGGGTATTGTCCACTGACCTTCATACATGCTCCGTTACGCGCACACACTTGCATTCACATACACAAACACATAAGCACGCACACAAGTTAAAAGTAAGTAGGCACTCCTTCCTGCATTGTTCCATAACTAAGAGTGTGTTTGACACATAAATGAACACACACGTGCAAAACACATGTAGATCCAAAAGTACATCATGTTACACTGTCTATAATAAAAGCAGTCTGGAAAGAACTACTTTGAAAGTGCGCACCAAATTTTGAAGAATCACACCAAAAACAAGTGAAGTGTTCATAATTTTATAGTGGTTGCATGTCAAAATTGTAATATTGTGATATGCCTTTTTTTTTAAAGCAATTACTTAATGTGTATTGTGTGTGGTTGAATGCAGGTATATATACCGTGTGTTTGCAGCATCCTGCAGAGGTTAGAAGAGACATCAAGCCTCCTGGAACTGCAGTTAAGAGATGACTGGGGGTTGTAATGTGAGGTCAGGAAACTGAATTTGTGTCCCCTACAAGAGCAGAGTATGCTCTTAATCACTGAGCCATCATGCCACGCTCTGAAATACACCGTTAAATGAAAAATACTATTAAAATTCTATTCACCTGTTACTTTTAGTCTTTTAAAAATATAGCCACAGTAAGATATAAAACCCTCCAAGTGGCTTCAACTCACTGTTAATATTTCTGTCATACAGTGCTGCTAACCCTTCGAGAAGAGTGTTATTCGCACACACTTCTACACAATGCAAAACACACACACACACACACACACACACACACACACACACACACACGGTTTTGAGATTAGGTAGAAATCTAACATATTTTGTTTTTATTTAACACTGGGAGGCTTGCTTTCTTTTGCTAGCCAGATGAAGTTATGGTCACCTGTCTGCACTGTGGCAGTGCGGTGGTAATCAAATACGGTCAATGCATGGGACCGCATGCTCACAAAGCGCAACAGATGTTCTCCCACACCGTTCTGGGTTGCCTTTCAAGAACACCATCCCTAAGGTTAGTATGAAGCTGCAGCTGCTGCCCAGCAGTGGGTGGGGCAATATTGCTTGAGCATGTGCGTATCGTGTTACCTGTAGGGAAGAGAAAGAAAGTAAAGACATCCAACAGAGATGCACACGTTGGAAGAAAAGCACAAGCTAGAGATAAGTTAATGACTAAAGGGTAGATTTTCAAGTCAGAGTTGGGGGCAACCCAACCCACGACACCATACTCTATATGTAAATAGATGTTTAAAAAGATTTATTTTTATTTTATGTGTCTGCCATGTCTCTATACCAAATGAATACCTAGTACCTTAGGAGGCCAGAAGAGGACACTGGGTCTGCTGGAACTGGAGTTACAGAGGGTTGTGATCTGCTATTTGGGTGCAGTGCTGGGAAATAAACTTGGGTCCTCTTGAAAGAGAAGCAAGTCCCACCTCCCTAGATCCATAGACAGTTCATTATGAAGTATGCGTAAAGTTGCTCCGTGGTGAAGAGTTTCATGGGCACAGGAAGGAAACTGCTTAACTCATAGGGAGTAGAGAAGCCTGTCCCCGTACTGTCTAGACTGGACAGGCCTGAAGACGGGAAGCTGATGTAATGGCTTCTGACCAGAGAGATGGGAAGGAAGAACTCCAGCCTAGGGGACATGAAGGAGAGCAAAGGTCAGCTGTCCGCACAGCTTAGGAAGCATCCTTACCAACAGGTGACTTCTCAGAGGGGAGGGAGGGAGAGCAGAAGACCTGCTCCATCAAGATGGTGTGCTCTCCATGAACAATGCCTTTGTTGACATATAGTTTCAAGGTAACAGACTGAAGGTAGATCTGAGCCACTGAGAACAGTCTGTCTTTCCTATCCCTGGTCAAAAAGGGAGTTTTCAAATGAATTCAGACTCTGCTATGTGCCAGACCACCCAGGCATCAGGAGGATACTGAGAACCTAGTGAAAATAAAAAGTATTGTGTAATGTAGGGTAGCATTTATTTTAGTGGCTAGATTTATTTCAATGGCTTTAGAAATGATTTTAGCGCGATATTCAAGGAAACATTAAGAGGTCACTTAAATTTTTCAGCTACACTTTAGTGCATTTTATGGAAGAATCTCTAGGCTGTTGCATTTGTGACTTCGTGGCTATAAAAAGCACCTCCCCAAACATACTTCTCGAATGTGGCACAGATTTACTACTGCAAAGAGCCTAGAGGAAGAATGGCTCTTAGTAAGCTAAGGTCTGCAAGAGGAAGTAGCTTAGACCATCATGATAGTCAGAGTTAAGGGAGCTGTACTGCTCTTTCAGTTCACGTTCATTCACCCTTTCACTCAATCTACAAACATTTATTCAGCATCTCCTGAGAGCAAAGCATTAAGGTCCCTTAAGTTACTCTGTCTGTCTTGGGGTGGGGATCCTAACAAATAAATAAATAATACCCTGTAATGTAAGCACTGTGGTGAAAATAGAATTGCGTGATAGCGAGTGTTGTCTGAGAATACATATTCTAGACAGAGGAGTCCTATATTTGAGGACATGACCTTTAAGATACCTGCTTAAGAAGAAGTGGTAGGCCTGACCTATCCAGAGGCTGTCGAGTAAGCTAGCCAAGAGACAGGGAGATTGGTGTGAGAGGAAGTCACTGTGGCAGAATAGGTAGAGAAGCAGGCAGAAGGAGCTGTGGAATCCTGAAGTGCTGAATGCTGGAGGCATAGAAGAGGGCTCTGAGTTATACTCTGGCTTCAATAGCAGGGTTTCACATTGGTGAAGATCACACTGGTGAAGAGGAGATGCTGGGTGATGTAATGGCAACCTGCCTTTGCATCTTCTAGGATCCCTACTTAGAGACAGACAGGGAAAATTGGCTAAATTCTATAGAGTATATTTTACCAGTCTTAAGGACAATGTGTCTTAGAAATTTCACACTATAAGCAGGTAAGCTCAAACACACACACACACACACACACACACACACACACACACACTAATTAGAATAAAGAAGAGAGAAGTATAGGGGTATCCAATGGGTCAGAGAGAAATAAAAGCTCACAGGAGCCAGCAGCACTTCACAGGACAACGCTTTAGGGATATTGGATGAAGATGGCTAAGTCTACATAGTCCTCAGTCCTAGGACCTACGACCTGTCAACGCTATTCCCCATGGCCTCATGAATCTTGACCAGTGAGGGGTTCCTTCCAAGACAATATTACACTAAGGAGAAACTTCGGGGTGTGAAATCAAGTTGAGCAAGAAAGGAAGAAGTGTGATAAAGGACAAACAGATGCAGATAACTGAAGATGTTCACCTTGCAAGGCCCTGCCCCACATCATCCCCGAACCTGGTGCTCTTCACGCCTGCCACTGAGTGGTGAGCCTTTAGCGCTCTCACCCCAGAATCTTCCAAGATTTTGTGATTTGATGATCAGAATGTGACTCCAAGGCACCCAAGTGACTCTTTGGGTGCCCAGACCAGATCCAAGCGTCATGTGCTTCTGTGTGGCCTTCTTCACTCCTCACATGTGGAGAACGGCTACTGTTGTTTTGAGGAAACCCAAACCATCCCAGGAGGAAGAAGGTCCATGTGGAGCTGTTAGGAGCTACTTGATTGATGTCTAAGATATCAAGCACGGGTCCTAGACCTCAGGGAGAGCTGACCTTTGCTGAGATTCATCTAAACCTCTGACTTACAGAATCCAAGGCCATGATAAAACAGCAATTTTTCACCACTGGTACCTATAAGAATTTATTACCCAGCAATAAAAATAAAGATATTGTGGTATTGATTAAATGTTTGCTCTCTAAAAAAAATAATAAAGTATATGCATTTTAAAAATCATCTTTTATTTTGGTGAATTACAAAACAAAATCAATGCCGGTGGGGAGGTTCCCCTTTCAAAAAAGCAGCTTAACTACTTGTTTGTGGCATAATCAAATTTTCCTTAGTCTGGATGGCATCTCTGGCTAGCAAACCCTTTAAATGCCACGCGATGGGGTAGCTGGGTTCCTCAGCCAGCATCACACACACACAGGAAGCTGCGGATCTGTCATTCTCTCTGGCTATTCTTTCTACCTAAAAGCATCACTGCAAATGGTTGGAGTTGGATAAAGAAGAAGACGCAATTTGTCATTTAAACTTGCACAAGTTTTTAAAACAACTTAATTGAGTGGTAGTTTCTGTACCCTAAGATTTATCTGTGTGGAATATATTTTTCTACCAAAATCATAAGGACACACAGACATCAGCATCCTCTAAGTTTGGAACATTTAACCCCCCTCTATCCTAGGACAAATTGAAAATTAGAGAGCATTAGAAAGAGCCACATAGGATGGTTGATGTAAATGTGGGTGACTCTGAGTTCCTCAGGGTGAGCTATCACTTGAGGTAGAGGGTACAAGGACTCAGGGGATACTTGTAGAACATAATTCAACATACAATCTTTCTTCAAGAACTGATTTTAAAATAGGTCATCAGAAATAGCACTCTCATTTAAGCCTTCTTGGTTTAAAGGAATAATGTATAAAATGGCCTGGCTTGTTTTAAAAAAATTGGGGGGCTTTGGCTTCTCCATTAGAGTTAAACATAGGCACCCACTGTGAACAGCCATGCCCTTCCGGAGTTCATATCCAACAGAAACAGCTAGTTATACTAGATTGTTTTATTTATATAGATTTCAAAAACCTGCAAAAGTAATCTCATGTCACATCAGAGACTGGGATGCTGGTTTACCTCCAGTGGGAGGTAAGTACTGAAGTGAGAGTGATGGGAATTAGGAAGTATTCCTTAGGCCCTGACACGCCCTGTGAATGCAGAGTGTACCGGTAGGTTTGTGTCTAGTAGGCTGACAGGGTGGTCCATTTAGAAGTCATGTGCTTTCCTGTATGACCATTGGATAAGCTTGCACTTGGTAAGGGGGATACTGATATTGAGATTCTGAACTGAGGCAGGGTTTGCAAACCCATGAGCAGGGAGCTATCTTAAAAGAAGCAATTAAGAACAGATAGCGTTCACAAGGTAGGAAGTGGGGGTTAAGCTCCTCCTTAACACCTTTCCCTTGAACAAGCTGCAGGGAAATCTCTAGGGAGAGGGAGGTGGAGAAGAGGCAAGATCTTCCCCACACATACACACAGAGGAATGTTTAAGTAATGGCTGAAATAATTAACCGCCAGTGACAATTGAGAAAGACTTTTGGTATAGTGGGTGTTGTTAAATGCCACTGCCAATCCAGAGTCCGCCTTAGAGACCACGCGGGATCACCTGGCAAATTTCTTTAGTTCGAGTCAAGATTAAGGTATAGAAAGATTATATTATTATAGCTCATTGGTATTTGAGCCAGTATTGGTATTTGAGTCATCTTGGCTCAGAGGCTATCTCTCCTGTTCACCGCGGCAGATGTTCTTCCTGCTTACCAAGAAGCACTCTCCACGGTGAGGGCATTAGTATCGACCTCACCTGATGTCCACCAGGGACCACAGCTTGCAGAGTCATGCACATTTTATAGAGGTGGAAACTGGAGACGCTGAGGAAAGTTAACCGACTTTGACAAGGTTAAAAATCAATTAAGTAGAGGTGCTTGCATTCCAATTAATGCCTACTCTGGAGTCTAAGACTTTAACCAAGGGGCAATACCTCTCCTTGGACTCCGTAGTGTGTTGCTGTTTCAAAGCTAACGAGCTGGTGAACACATAAATGTTATTTCTTGAGAGACCTGGGAGGTGAGAGACTCTCAGGACGCAAAGGAAGGGACCTTAGATGAAATTCCTGACAGTAGGGAGAGGGAATTTAGGGAGCTCACATCCAGCAGGAAGACAGGGTATCAAATGAGGGAGGTGGTTGCCATGCCATAGTCAAAACTCTCACCCATAATTGTTCCTGTATGAGAAAATGACAGGGATGGAAACGGAGAAGAGCCTGAGGAAAAGAAGGTCCAGTGACAGGCCCAAAGTGGGATCCAGCTCAAGGGGAGGTCCCAGGCCTGACACTATTACTGAGGCTGTGGAGAGCTCACAAAACAGGACCTAACATAACCACACTCTAGAAGACCCAACAAGCAGCTGAAAGAGTCAGATGCAGATTTGCACCTAACCAATGGACAGGAGCAGCTGACTCCTGTGGTTGAATTAGGGAAGGCTGAAAGAAGCTGAGGAGAAGGACAGTCCTTTAGGAGGACCAGCAGTCTCAATTAATCTGGACACCCAAGATCTCTCAGACACTGGACTTCCAAACAGAGAGCATACACTGGCCGATATGAAGCCCCAAACACACATACAGTAGAGAACTTCCGGGCCTGTGTTCATTCAGAGACGATGCACCTAACCCTCAAGAGACTGGAGGCCCCAGGGAGTTCAGAGGTCAGGTGGAGTGGAGGGTGGGGGCATCCACATGGAGATGTGGTGGGGAGGAGGTATGGGATGTGGAACAGTCGGAGGATAGATGGTGGGGTGCAGGGGGTGGATAAAATACGGAGTGTAATGTAATTAATTAATTAATTAAAAATAAATAAATAAACAAAAACCAAAAAAAAAAAAAACCATGAAAAAATGAGTCATGCGTTTCTTGGTTCTAATCTGGTTGGTCTCACTTGTTTATATCAGAGGAAGAGTCATAAGTTGGGCCAAGGTTATCCTCGGCAGGAGGCAGGCTCCTCCTCTACGTAGCAGTCAGTCAGTGATTGGCTAGACATAGACGTTCAGGAGGGATGCAGCATCCAGAGAAATGTCCTTGCCGCTGGTTCCTCCTTTAGTGATGAACTTCTATTTCCTTGGCAACATACAATAACAGGGTTAAGGATTCATGGCCAACACATCAATTTCACAATTTTCTTCCTAAGTGTCCATGAATATTTAAGAGCAGGCCTTGCAAATGGAGTCTAAATAACCCACTTGTGCCCTGAAGTACTGAAAAAAAAAAAAAAAAACCAAACAATATTTTTTCTCTTCAATAGAAGCATAAGAAAAACACACGTAGATAAGGAATGTTCTATTTGGCAAAATGTAGCTCATTTTAGGACTTGACTTTCTCATAATCTGACTATCATAATCTCTATCTAACTGACCTCAGGGACTGAGGCACTTCGGATGCTTCTGCTCATTTGTCAGGGATCGCAGAGCCTGGTCCCTTTCAGTGTATTAAATAAATGGGTATCAAAGTCAACTGGACAGTGAGACAATGATATTTACTTCCCAAATAATTCTTATAATTATGAACTTCTGACACCTAAACAGGAAGAGTGGGGTAGAAAGATGTTTTTTAAAAAGCGCCCAATTTAAGCTAATATCCCTCTAGTTTATTTTCAATTAGGGGGCGGACAATGGTCAACACTTCTGGAGCCATTCTTCATGAATTACCAACCTTATCTTTTGAAACAAGGTCCCTGACTGGAGTTCGTTGTCAAAGATTAGGTGAGGCTAGCCAAACAGTTCTATCTCCACCTTTCTAGTCCCTAGTGCTGGGGTTTCAAGGGCAGACCACCTAGCTTTTTATGTTAACGCTAGGGATAAAACCCAGGTCCTCATTCTTGAGTGGCAAGTGCTTATCAAAACCAACCTTCCTACAAAAGCCCGATGGACGGTGAGCTTACACTCCTGAGAAATCAAGCCCAGAATGTGGTGTGTGCTACACTAGAAGTGAGTTATCTTGTGCTATGGCTTCACCACGCCCTGGCGTGGATGTTATTACACTTCTCCTTGTAGAAATGATTCCACTGTGAGTCAGAGATGAAGTCACACTGTCGGAAGGGATTGAGATGGCATTCAAGGGGATGCCCATTCTTCTCCTGCATCCAGCTCATAACGACAACACACTAGAGCAAGGCTCCACCCCCTTACGACAGTCTGCATGCACATCACACCTAAGCTACTCGATGCTGTGGTTCTCTGTGCTACATTCCTTCTATAGCTTCTGCAGCAGTGGTCAGAAAAATATGGGTTACTACTTTCAGGGGTGTGTGTGTGTGTATGAGAGAGAGAGAGACAGAGAGAGAGAGACAGACAGACAGACAGACAGAGGGAGAAGAAGAGGGAGGAGGAGAAGGAAGAGGAAGAGGAAGAAAGGAGGAAGAAAGGGGAGGGAGGGAGGGGAGATTTCCTATTTAGGGGAGGTGAGAGGAAATGTCCTCTTTAGCTCTCAACCTTGCTTTTAAAACCCACATAAAACAAAATTGGATTGCATATGGCAGCACCCCCATGCTCTCTGTAAGTAACCACTGTTCTTCCATTCAGGTTACAGGTACCTTTCTCAGGTGCAGTAGTGCTAGCTTGCACATGTCACCCTGAACTGAAGGGCATGTTAGCAGAGTAGAAGAGACTACCTGGAACACAATAGGGACTGTCCCTACATTCCACATGCTTTCTTTCCTATCACACCCAAAGCCTGGCTTTCACTGCATTGTTATTGTTGTTGCTATCATTAATCATACACTAGAAATTGAAACCAGAGTTTTCCATGGAACAAGGCAAATGTCCTGAGACTGACCTACCTCTCCAGTCCAAAAACTGACTTTCATGCTAATTTTATAACTCTACTAATGTCCACTGGTCATTTAATACCCTAAGTAAGCACAGGTGCCCATCTCTAATACTGAGCTGGACAGGGCATAAAAAAGTGAAAGCAGAAGAAAGTAGAGATGTAGTTAAAGAAAGAAGGTTGACATAACAGAAATACTTCTAACAAATGGGGCTGCGGATAACCCAGGATAAAGTAGTTTCATATTTATAAAATTAACAAAATTAAGCAAGACTAAATCAGTCCAAAATTTCCTTATGGTCAGCCTGAAAACCCATCCATTAGACATTCATTGGGGTTAGTATCCACCATCCAACACACCACTGAGACTCAGTAACTCAGGTTACTACATAATCACACACCATGTGTGAGTTTTTAAAAACATTCTTAAAAGACTTCTTTCTTCATTCATTCATTCACTCATTCATTATTTTATGTGTGTGTGTGTGTGTGCTCCTGTGTGAGTTGTGTGCACCACTGTATTCCGGTACCTGAGAAGGCCAGGAGAGAACAAGAGGGAAATGTTAGATCTCCTAGACCTGGGCAGTTGTGAGCCTTCTGGTGTGAGGTCTGAAAACCCTAGTCCACTGCATGGGAAGGCAGCATGGGTTCTTCCACTCCAAGCCATCTCTCCAGCTCCATCGTGGGCTGAAAAGAAAACCCCGTTTGGTTTAGTGAATGACACTAACGCCAGTTTACACTGAACCATAAAGTAGAAAACGCCACCAAGGCCTGACAAATGATTTGTGGTTTTGCAATCGACCGCACACAATCTAATTTGATCACAGAGCAATTCAGCAATTCTATTTTCTCTCTGAGAAAGCTAGAACTGACCCCCCCCCCCAGGTCTAATCTTTTAGATACTTAAAGGTGAGGGGCATAATAAGCCATCAACAAGCAAGCCGCTATAAAGCTGTGGCTACAGCTTATTAGGTTTAATTTTACGCATGAGCAAGCTTGGACACCTAGTATTTGACCCCCAAATGGCCCCAGCTGATCCCAATTACTATCTGTGTGAGCACACACATACACACACACCTGTATTTTCTACAAGCCAACACGTTAATAAGGCTTTGTTTTCACACTGAAACCCCACATAGATAACTAAATTTAGTCATAGGGATATGTTCTGCTAATGCTGGTTATATTAACATATGCTCAGCAGAACAAACTGTAGTCATAAGAATATGTTTTTCTACTACGGGTTATATTGAAATGCTTAGGAGAGATCTTTGTTGCTGTTCATAGGATACTCATGAACTGCACAGCTATAGTTTACCCATTGTTACTGATTCTAAGCGATTCTTTTACATGACATCTTTTGCTGAGTATGGTTGCCTTCCCATTCTGTCAATGAACACCGTCATGTGCATCTTTAGGTCCATCACAACAGAGGTCTAAATATGTGTATCACAGCCTTAACTTGTGGTCAAAATCTAAGTTTTAAGGCAACAGTATTAAACAGTAAGGCGTTGAGGTTGATGATAGGTGACTATATCATGAGACTCTACTCCTCATGAATCGGATAAGTATCTTTCTAAAAAGACACTGAAAGGGAGCTGCCTTGACCTTTCTCCCAGCGAGCTGTCCAAATGAGCACAAAGATGGTGCCTATAAGAAATTGACCCTTGTCTGATTTCAAACTGGCTGGGACCTTGATCTTGGACTTTTAGCCTCCACAAGTGAGAAATAAATCCCTTCCCTTTACAAGATGCACAGCCAATGGGATTCTGTTATTACAGATCATATGGGCTCAAAAGACTAAACATATGGTGAACTGTATGAATTAGACTAGGCCGGGACATAAAAGGGACAGACAGACACAAATAGTTGCTATGGTTTTATTACCTACCCTGGTCACTTTCTCCCAGACTCAGGGAAGAATGACGCAGACCTTGTTAGTTAGCTCATTGGGACATTCTACTCTCCTAGCCACAGACACCATCAGGAAACTCAGTGGATGAGCGAAGCAGAATCCAAACAAGTGCCAGAGGGAGACAGAACAGAATGGACGTGGAAGCTAATCTCAGGACTATGCTGTGGCTTCCTTCATAAATATTTTTTCTGCTAAAGCCAGTTTGGGTTCTTAATTTCTGTAACTTTTCACGTACAGAGTCTAGACAGGTAGTGGCCAGTCTGTCGAAACCTTATGGATGTTGAGTTACCATGGCTGAGCAATAATATTTATTATAGATTCTGCAGGTATTCTTACGGTGACTCATTGATTCTCACCTCCTCATATTCCCACCATGGTACTACCCCATTCTCCTGAGTACAGGCTAAACCCAGTGGCTCTTCTAAAGAAGAAAAGGCAGGAAGAATGGAGAGCCACTTTCATGATTACTATTTGAAAACAATCTTGCTTTTTGTCTCTTCTAATCCTTTCTAGCTCTCTTCAGATTGGAGGGAAGCCATCTGCTTAAAAGAGAAGGCACAGGAGAAAAAAAAGAAA
The DNA here is from genome assembly GCF_000001635.26 of Mus musculus. NCBI lineage: Eukaryota > Metazoa > Chordata > Mammalia > Rodentia > Muridae > Mus > Mus musculus. The sequence goes on along the minus strand of NC_000076.6, from coordinate 119,710,653 downwards.
GAAAGAAAGAAAGAAAGAAAGAAAGAAAGAAAGAAAGAAAACCTGTTGTCTGCAGCCAGTTGCCAGCAAGAACCCAAGGCCTATTTGCCCACATCTAAGTGTACTTGTACAGAGACCTCTACCTGGCCCAGTCTCTGGATAGCAGCAACAGATACAATCTACATGTTGTTCATTAGCTGCAGAAAGAGCAGGAACCCAAGGAACAAATTAAACTGCACCCAAATCCTTGGTGCACAGAAACTAGGAGAAAAGTCATATCTGTTATTTGAAGCTGCTAAGTATGGGTTGATTTTTTTAAAGATATTTTTGTTTAAGGATTTCTTTTCATATATTTTGATCATATCCTTTTCCCTTCCCCAACTCTTCCCAGATCCTCTACACACCCCTACCCACTCAAGCTCATGTTTTCTCTCTCTCAAATAAGAAAGATGAAAACCAAAACTAGCAAAACAAACAAGATGGCAAAACAGACAAACAAACAAACCAAGAGTAAAAGCCCACATCAAAAAGTGTGGGGTGTAGTTTGTTTTGCCAGGCATGGGATCTGCCCTAGGTGGGGTTGGGGGTGGGGTGGGGTAGGCGGGGCAGTTGTTGATAGATCCAGTAACACTCCATTAAAGAATAAGAATACTGATTCTCCATTTCCCCACAGATATCCATTGCAAATAGCTTCTTGGATAGGGTTAACAGTGTGTGTCCACTTCCCCTTCCCCAGTGCTGAAATTTTCATCTGCCTTGAAACTGCTCAGATCTTGGGCATGCTGCCACAGTCTCTGAGTTCATCTGTGCATCAGCCCTGCTGTGTCTGGAAGACGCCATTTCCGTGGCCTCATCCACCACCTGTGGCTCTTCCACTCTTTCCTCCTCCCCTTCCACGATCCATGAGCCTTGAGGAGGATTTTGATAAAGGCATCCCAAAAGAGGCAAGGAACCTCAAGTAGATGAACAATAAAATACTCATCCTTTGACTCTTGGGAAGCTTTCCTAGGGTGACACCTCATTTATTTTTAAGACTTTCAAATTCAACTGAAATTCCCCATATCATTCTACTTGGACCCCAAACATATGTTGTTGAAGTTGTATAAGTAGGATTCTATAAGAGAAAAATTGGGGGTTGAAATTCCATTCCGCCAGACCAACCTTCTATCTATCTATCTATCTATCTATCTATCTATCTATCTATCTATTTATTTATCAAACATACATACACTGAGTCCTCACAGTGTTTCAAGCACAAGTGAATCTAGATAACAATCATTTGTTGCACGGGGCTTGAAACCCACTTGGTGGAAGCCGGTGCACCAGAATGAGCACATCTTTCTCATCGTCTGTGAGGCTCATGATGTTCTATTTAACTTTCCAATACCTTGGCATTCCCAGCTACAAAAATACCAATGAGAATGACTTATTGATTAATTTTTAAGACTACTAGTAGTGCTACCAAAGGAAAATATATATTAAAGCATGGTCACATTTTAAAATCGAAACTATGGTCACTGTAGTGCTAATTACCAAACCTATACTATTCAGGCTTTATAGAAACTGGTACAAAGGAGGCCATAATTCATTTGTGCTTTACTAGCTTATAGGGGAAGACTTTGAATATCTATTTAAACAAGCCCTGAAATTTGAAATCAGTAAGCTAAGGTAACTGTTTCCACTGTGCTTTTTAAAACCTGCAACACAGAATGGGTTCTCTGAATATAAATAAGCCTCTTACACATCTGTCTGAACTTATTCTTTGTGAGACAGTCTTGGCTGTTATTTATAGAGAAGGTGAGTTAAGATCACATGGGAATGACAATTCTAAGCATCTTGGTCAATTAATAATGTTTGAAAACAGCACAAGCCATGCTCCGGGAAAAGTGGCTTTTCTTTGACTATTATGTTTAAATAGTGTTGAAAGCCCCTATGTAGAATCAATTAAATGTTCTCATTGGATCTACTGCCCCCTCTATTGCTTCCTGCAATATTCTTGGTGAATCACTGAATTAACATTTCATGATCACTGAAAACACTTTATTTTTCATATTTTCAATATGTCACTGTACTTCAACTCAATATTCTAGTCCAAATAGCAGATCTCTTAATAAAAATGCACAAGTAAGAATAATTAACTTCCATTTAGGGAAAAGATCTCAACAATAAGCTGCTATGGATGAAACAATCCATTATTATTGAATTCTGGGCACCAGGCTAATATTTCCAGCTATGCAGGTCCTTGAGCCTCAAGTTGCCCACTTGGCTTTGAACAGACAAGGTCAAAATCATGAATCGAACACTAACAGCATACTTTACACCTCAGAAAAAAATTTTGCCTCAAGGCATTGCAAACTGCTAAGTATCTTTCCAGTAGGCCTAAATATTAATAGACACATCAAAGTTGAGGATAGATGTATCCCTTGGAATCAAGTTCTGTTCTAGGTGTCTACATTTTGATGTGGTATAAAATATAATTAAAACATTTATTAGGCTCTAACTCTGGGCTAGCAGGGTACCAAGGGAATACAAAGTATAAAGTAGATAAAGTAGACACACTATAATAGAAAAAAATAGAAGATGTAGGGGCTGAGGAATGAATCATCCACTCCTAGTTTGTCCAAAGTCAGGCAATGCCTTCCACTCCAAGAGGTGGGGCCAATGGGTGGAAAAAACATGTTTAGAGTGTAGATAAAGTTGTTAGTTTAGTTTGGAACAAATTGAAATCTGAGATGTTGGAGCATGCAGAAGACAGTTGAAAACACAGAATTTGAGCTCAATCGTGACACACAAACTGAAAAGAAGAAAATGAGATTGAACAAAGAGAGTTTATTGAGCAAGAATCCAAATAGAACCTGAATTTCAGAACAGCAAAGAAAGCTAATGTGGAAGAGACCTCAAGAATAAAGGTGACCAGAGAAAAAAAGAATCATGAAGTGGGTGAGACACAGATGCAAGACTAAGGACCAAAGTGAAGCATCATCTTCAATCGCTATAGCAACATGGAAGAAGTCAAGGACGTCACAAATTCCATGAAACATAGAATCAGGGAACACTAGTGATCTTTGTCAGAAGACTTTTGATGGAATGGTATAGGTATGGGTTATAGAGGGTCACAAGCCAACATTCAGTTATTTAAATATTAACTAGGAACTTCCTTTGAGTGTTGGAGATTAAAGAGTCTAAGCCATGCATTTGAAATATCAGGAAAATGAGATGAGTGAAAGTAGGAAATGGGAATAAAGAGAACCCAGAAGTATATCTTCAGTTGAGAATGTGTGGTGCAGCAACAGGAGAGGAAGAGAGCTGCCGTTTGGAAGGGGAACGACTGAGCGTGGAGCTGCCGTTTGGAAGGGGAATGGCTGAGCGTGGAGATGAAGACAAATGACTGATGACTAGGTTGAGATCCCAGCTAAGGCTGGAACTCCAAAGTTTGTAATGTAGCCAACTGCCGTAGGATTTTCCTTCCAACAATGTCAGGCGCACAAATGAAGGTGTGAGACCACAGATGGTCTACTGGAGCGAAGAGTGAATGCTGCCAAGTCTGGGAGGCTGAAGTTTCAAGAGAGGCAAACAGCTGAGGGACCTGGTGCTATCAGGGAGGCAGATATCTAAAGAAAGAAGTCATGAGCATTCTGACAAGCAGATAGGACAGGTACGGTTGGAGGGATCGAGTCAAGTGAACATCTGTGACTAATGGTCAGGAAAATGAGGGAAAATAAAGGATGTGAATGAAAGAACCAAACGGAATGGAGTCACTGGTCAGAGTCTTCACAAAAGAACTGATTCTCCAAAGAGAGGAGGGAGACATGTTAAATATTCCGAGTCATACTAAAGAATGTTATATCTGAAAGTAAGAAATCACTACCATATTAATAAAGGATGGCGTGTTTTGATAGCTTGTGAAACACTCAACCTTAAGAAGGGAAAGCAGGAGCAAAAGAGCTAGAGTTTTCCCAATGCAGACAACTGTATAGCTAAGTGCCTGGGATGGTTACAGCACACCAAGAAGGCATCTGGGCAAATTCAAGAACAGCCTTCATAGTACAAAGGATGTGCAATAACACAAACACTTCCTTGATCAGCATTGTTAAGGTTCAGAACAATATTCTCACAAAATACTTATGCCTCTCGTGAATAATTTCACTCCACTTGAGAAATATGTCCCAGCAGTAAACTTGGTATGTGGGTGTTTATCCTGCTTGTGGGTGGCAAGAGTATGACTCATGTGTAACTTAGTAATGGGGATATGAATGGAAGGAAACGGCTTCTATGTAGTTTTCCCAGTCTCACGATAGCTAGGATTTGTGACCCCTAAGTCAGTCTCAGCAATACTTCTTTTATGTCACGGTGTCATTATTGTTCACACAGATGCATAGGTCTTATAATATTTTACTTTTAATAATTGAGTGTTGGGTCTCACGTTCGCAAAGCACATTCCTGCTTTTGATGCTCGTGCGACCACATGTTTTTAGATTTCTTGGTTCTTGGTTCTGTGCTGCTGGAGAATTGTACAAAAATCTCAGTCAAGGCTTCCACCCCAGGACTAACAAATCCATCATATTGATGATAAGTCCCAGTCTCCACCAAATGTGTTGTGAGTGAGAGACATCAGTTCTCAATTTCTAACTCGAGATTTAATAACAAAAGGAGTCATAGAAACATTGTATGCAAATAGTCCTACACAAAGCACAACCTAACTTGAGATAAATGAAAGAACAAGACCGAGCAGAAAAGATGACATTGTCATAAAATGACTGGGACTAAGAGCAGTTGCTTGTGCTGACTTTTATGTTTTCAGACACATGGAATTCTTTCTAGACTGACCTGAAGCCCTGTAACTGGCGGTTTGAGGTTACAAGCATGAAGGAACCTTTGAACAGTGCCTCGAGGGAGAAAGGCAAAGGGCTAGGAGTTGTGGAATAGTAGGCGACATACTTATCACAACAGCATAAATGGAGGGCTCACTCTTTTCGAACCAGAGCACCACTTGCTAAACCTTATAGTCATTCTGCTATGTAAACTGTTACTGTGTGAAGTAAATAACACAAGTTTCTGTGTAGGGCGGGAGTGTGAATGCGTCTAACTCTACAGCTTTGTGGCAAGAATTAACTAAGAGCAGGGTGCTGTCCTTGGTGCTGAAGTTTGAAAATGACAGTGTTGCAAGGTGTGTATGTGTGTGTGTGTGTGTGTGTGTGTGTGTGTATGTGTACACACATTCACAAAACAATGTAGTAGGTATATTGTAATTAGACAACCACATATGTTAAGTCTCAAATGCATCCCTTAGAAGAGAGGACCATGTATAGGGAGCTCCACCTGCAGGCAAGCCCTGATGCCATGAGGTGGGTATGGAGGAGGTTACAGATGCTGCAGGACCACACCCTTCCCTGCTTCCTTCAGGACAGTTCCTAGCTCACTATGTAATCCTGAGTTGTGTCTTCTCTTGAAATCTGTAAACATAACCACTGAGCAATCTCTACGCCATTGGGGTTAACTGTAAAATCAGAGGGCTGGGCCAGAAGGTCCCATACATCTGGCTTCTAATATTTTTTTCACTATCTGCATAATGGTCCTAAGAACCTTCAAAGCTTTGAGAATTTGTATATTTTGTCCTGTAAGTCATAAAAGCTCCACATAGGTAGATAAACCATTCATAAACAGTAGTTCTCTGGTGCTATGAACTCGCCCCAAAAAAAATCTATACAGAAGAAAGTTACCACCAGCTTCCTAGTACCTAAACATCTCACCCCAGCGCTGGGCACTGTCCCCATAAAATGACCTCAATTACAGGCAGGGTAAAATATAGATTTATGTATTTTCAAAGTCTCATGATCACAGTCATTTTAAAAAGACGCTTGCTGAGTTCATTTATTTGCATGCAGATGAGTTTACAGTTTACAAAAAATACAGCTTAGCCAAAAGTAGAATCATTTGTAGCAACCTTGACTGAAGCTCTGACCACCTGCATTCATTTTTTGAGGGTCACCAACACTGCCCTTTGGCTTCATATTCTACACTGGCAGTGTGTGACATGAGCCACCCTCGTTGCTGCACTGCCTTCATCTGGTATGGCTCTGGTTTTATCTCAAAGGTAGGGCTTCACAAATCAAGTGCTATTTCCTGTGCTTGAAAATTTATGAGCCACATACCATGGCCAACAGAAACACACCATGAAAGCACAAGGCCAGCTCAGCAGCAACCAGAGACACCTGTGTTCCCCAAACATGGCCATGATGCTGAAGTTGGCCATAGATTTGAAGTTCCTTGCTTAAATGCATCTCATGAAAAACAGTTTAGACAATCATCAAAAAAAATATTTTTTTAATCGTATGTTGGATACATTTTTAAATAGTAAAGATAAGTCATATTTCACAAACATTGATAAAATAATTAATATTCTAGTAAATGACAGGTTTCTCTACTTATACCTATTTATTGCTAGAGATGTAATCAACAGTGGTCAGGCATGAGGCTCAATTCCCCGTTAGGCACAGAGGACTGTGGTAGAGTTGGGTATAAACACATAGCCTTTGCAACCTGGCTTTGTGTCTGGAAACAAGCATGCCCATTGCACATATAAACCATAATGTGTTCTATTATGCCACGAATTTCAAAGACTAGGAAGGAGTTTGATATAAGCAACTGATATAAAAAAACAAACAATAAAGCAATCATAAGCATCAGTATTCTCTGATTTTTGTGGCAAGGGCAGTTTTTGCCTGAGCACTGGGCTTATTTGTGTAGAGAATTCAAGTCTTAGTTTTATGACATTGTCTAGGCAGAGTCAACCATGATTCCATCCCTGAAAGGCACATCTCTAGTTTGTGACCCTAACATTGTAGTGTTGGGCAAACAGAAGGTTTCCATACGTGACTGACAGTTACAGAGCTACTTTTTCAGCAAGAAAAAGGTTTTGTCCAGTAACTAGAGTCCCCTTTGGCCACTTCGTTGTTCCTGTTAGTGAACTCATGTAGAAGTGTATATGATCAAGACTGACTTTAAATTTATTTTTCCCTATTCTTACTCTATTATTCCTAGAAAGAAATGCATTCTAAATTTCAAAACACTGAGCTTCAAGTAAACATTAAGAAAATAATTCATTCAGCAAGCAAGTGAAGTATGTCTGGAAATGAATACACACACTTCTAACTTCCCCAGCCTCCTCTCAACTCTTGACCAAGGCATCTGGTCTCTTCAGCATCAGCTCCACAACCTTTTCTCAGAGGGGAACAACTTTACCTAAGACATACTTTCTCACTTCTATACAGTATCTTTAGTGTGCTTGCAATTTTAACTGTGACATGCCATATAAGGGTAAGAACCCAAGTTTCTATATATAGGTTGTGGTATGCTGATACTCAAAGATTTCTGATTTTGGAGCATTTTGACTTAGGAAGCTAGGGATTTTCAACCTATATCTGTTAGAGGAATAGAAGTGACTGGTTTCCATAAATCAATGCTCCTGTCCCTTGGCAATGCCAATTGAAACCACACCTCAAATGTCCATAGCTAATACTCCCCACCCCTCCTCCAGTGTATATATGTGCCATACCCCCTGTGCAGCTCTTCTGTTCTTGGGAAGATAGGAAATAAAGAATCATGCATGAAGGCACATAAACCTAATTTCAACACTGAGGGAGCATAGCCATCAAGACTATGAGCTCAAGACAACCCTGGCTATTGTCGAAAGTTCAAGGCAAGCTTGCTTGAGTTACAATACATCGAGACATATTGCCAGATAGCAACAGCAAAATTCAAGAGCTAAGAATGCAGTTCACTGATAAAGCACTTCTCTAGCATCTGCAAACCGTAGTCCCAGCATGGAAGAGAAAGAGGAGGAGAAAAATGTGTATTTCTTATTTGTGCTATATAAAATATGACTTTGTGAATGTATTTGTCCTTATCTTCATAATACTACATCAGTTCAAAGACTTTCTACTACATACACCAGCATAGGTTTAGTGTTTAAAATGAACCTAATTTTTAGTTTTATTCCTCTGTAAACCCAATAACTGATATTCAGTTTTAGTCAACAGGCTCCAATAACTGGACTGTACGGATGGATGCTTCAGAGGAGTCTTTGACATTACATAATACCTGAGATAGCAGAACAGAATTTTGTCACTTCTATTGCAGATCCAAAATCACTGTGATGGAGTCTCCACCCACATCCCAGCTTCAGAGTAGATTATCTGGTGAGGGCTGGGTAGGGTATTTGTGTGAATTTTTTTTTAAAGCAGGATTCAACTCTTAAAGGAAACTAAGGACAAGGAATGAAGGGGACACAGGAGATCAGCTAAATGGAAATGTCATCTGCCTAAATGTGCCCCCTTGGTAGCCTCTCTGTGCAGCTTGCCTGGTCTGTGGGCAGCCCTGTGAGTCACAGGCTACTGACTAGACTCATCAGCCATTCCACACCCCCAGGTCTTCAGTGTCATACAGCAGGAGCTATGTGTCTCATTGGACAAGTGAGACAACTGAGAAGTATAAAGACCCTGATGGTTCATCTAACGTCACAGTTACTCAGAGCCATTACAGTTTCTATCTTTATATAAAAGGCAGAACTTTCATGAAAACCATTTGTTTTTTTTTCCCCCATTTCTGGTACTTATTGCTATTAAATGAAAACAAATAATCACAATTTCAAAGTAAAAAAAAATGTCTACTGGATTAGAATTAGCCAATACAAGCCTTGCTTCTAGGTCTAATCCTTACTCCAGGAACTCTGGGCAGTTAGGGTGGACATGGAGAACTTCCATTTCCCCTCTACTACGTGTGTTTGCTGCTTCGCTCTCCCTGACCCCACAGGGGGCTTCTCTGTGCATCATGACATCCATTATATTTACAAATTCCCAAGTGGTGGACCACTGTGCTGGACCTGGTCTGCTTTGTGTGCCTTTTCCCGAACCAATCCCCGTAGGATGAAGAGTACACGCTGTAGTCACAACCAGTAATGGCAGGTCTAGAGCCGAAACAGAAGCATAAGACCACTGCTCTTTTCCAAAGGAGCAAAAATACTTTCACGGAGGACAAACGGGTGCCTGTGGGGAGCGGGTGTGGCGGCAGTCCCAAAGGCGCCAGGGACTGCAGCTAAGTCATATGACTTGCACCTGACTTCCTCATATAAGACACAAACATCTTGAGTGCTGCGCAGGTGTACCAGGATACAGGTGAATCCAATTTGGTGGAGATTTGCCCCTGCTGCCCTGATTAGCTGAAGCCTCACGACTGGCGAGGGGGCGTGGCCTGCGGTGCGTGGATGAGAGAGAGTATAAAAGGAGTGAGAGGCCCAGGGTTCGGGGGAGATATAAACAGGGGAGATATAAACAGGGGAGATATAAACAAGGGAGATATATGGAGAAAGAAGAAACAGGACTGAATAAATGTGTGCAGAAGGATCCTGTAGCAGCGTCGTTCTTCCTGGCCAGTTGAGTGCGCGCAACAAGTGGTGCTGAAACCCGGGAAAAGAAACATCTTCAGGCAAGAGCGAAGACCCGCTGCTACAGGGAGGATTCAGAACTGCATCACTGGGAAGGAGCGGTTAATAAAGTGTTCCCGTAAAACAGACTGTTGAGAAGGATCTGGCGTGGATTCAGAACTCTTCAGCTGGGGAAAGGTACTGATGAACAGGAAGAAGAAAGATGAAGACTGAATAAACTGCTGTTAGAAGGACTGGTGGTCGCGTCGTTCTTGCTGGTCGAGAGTGGGCGCGACAATTGGTGGCCCGTACGGGGAACCGACTCCCCCACCGAGTTCAGAACTTTCAGCAGTCAGTGGTTGCCGGCAGGGTAAGTTCATGGTGAGTGAAACTTGCGACCCCAGGAGTTTGGGAAGGACCTCGGATAAAATAGAGGTGAGCATAAAGTTGCCAGGAAGTAGGCACAAAGTAACCCAGGAGTTTGGGAAGGACCTCGGATAAAATAGAGGTGAGCATAAAGTTGCCAGGAAGCAGGCACAAGGTAACGAAAGGTTCCCGGCTTTGGGACAAGTTAAGGTTCCCGGTTTGGGGACAAGTTAAGGAACTATGATAACCTCAGTGTAGTGATCAATAGATCCTCGCTGTGTAGTTATGCTTTTTTCTCCCATTGACCCTTTGTGGGTTGGTCTGATAGTTTTGGTCTTGTTTGTTCTGATATATGGACTCTGTTACTGTTTGAAACTGTGTGTAGAGGCAGTCAAGACAGGTCAGAAAATCCTTACAGAGCAACAAGAAAGTATGTCGGAAGAGGAGAAGGGCTTAAAAAGAAAAAGGAAAAAGAAAGAAGACACAGTAAAATCAGGTGAACAGAAAGGACGAAACAAAAGAGCTGAGGCGGAGGAGGAAGGCGAATTAGCTTCTGCGTCCTCTCCCTATGCCTCCTCAGCAGCCACCTGTAGGTGGACCTTCTGTCTGGAGATTTGGAGAGGATCGACAGGATCAGGTGTTGACGTGGGCGAGAGGGTCTGTTTGTGTGTTTCCACAGGACCAGACGGAACCTCTTTGGGTGCTGGAGAGATTGGTGAGACGCTGCAAGAATGAGGATCCTGATCCAGTTGCCCCTGTGGATGTGGTGGATGATCCCACACGCACAAAGGATGGAGCCGAGATGAGAGATCCTTTCGGTATTCCAGAAGCCGATACCAGCTCGACATGACATTCAAATTTTTCCATGCTTTTTGATCCCTGAATTTCCCTTAAAGAGATAGCCCCTCTGGCTATCTATCCCTTGCTTCAGGGAAGATGAGCGGGGATGAGAGCCCTGGGATGTATGCTTGTTATAGTGTGTGTGTGTTTTGTGTTTGGCACATGTGTTAGGTGCAGAGTGTGCGGCCCGCACTTTCGCCATGGTAGCGTAGGCTTTTGCTGCAGTGGAGGCGGGGCAATCTCCTCAGATTCGGTTTGCCGCTCTAAAAGAAATTATGCTGCGTTATGCCGTGGGGTGCGAGGCTAAGCACTGCACAGAGGATAGCTTGCTGTTGGCATCCTGTGGAAGGCACGTCTGATTGCATGAAGGTTCAGTGTCCTAGTTCCCTTCCCCCAGGAAAAACGACACGGGAGCTGGCCAAGACCTCTCTGGGTGATGAGCCTAAGGGATGGTTTTGTGTAGGGCCCCTATGCTTGCACACTGGGGATCAGACCTCTACCTTCACCCATGAGGCTTGCTTGCAGCAATTAAGATCTGGCCATAGATTAATCAACATCCTGGCCTTTTGATGCACCTGCCGCAAGCAAAACACAATCTCCCCAGGTGTGGCTTGGCATAATAGAGAGGTAGTCAGTGATAAGACTTCCTGGGCATGTCACCAACCTAAGACAGGGATCAAACCAATGCTGTTTGTCACCCAAGGACGGGTAAGGGGCATGGCTGCGGGGGTCTATCTACAGACATTCTCTCTGCCAAAAAAGAAAAAAGGGGGAATTGTGGGGAGCGGGTGTGGCGGCAGTCCCAAAGGCGCCAGGGACTGCAGCTAAGTCATATGACTTGCACCTGACTTCCTCATATAAGACACAAACATCTTGAGTGCTGCGCAGGTGTACCAGGATACAGGTGAATCCAATTTGGTGGAGATTTGCCCCTGCTGCCCTGATTAGCTGAAGCCTCACGACTGGCGAGGGGGCGTGGCCTGCGGTGCGTGGATGAGAGAGAGTATAAAAGGAGTGAGAGGCCCAGGGTTCGGGGGAGATATAAACAGGGGAGATATAAACAAGGGAGATATAAACAGGGGAGATATAAACAGGGGAGATATAAACAAGGGAGATATATGGAGAAAGAAGAAACAGGACTGAATAAATGTGTGCAGAAGGATCCTGTAGCAGCGTCGTTCTTCCTGGCCTGTTGAGTGCGCGCAAGAGGTGCCCAGTGTTCCATGCAGACAGAGAGCACTAAAGTATGTTTTACATTCAACAACTGAAAAGCCTTGTTTGTCTTTTAGTAATAAACACAAAAGGGAGAAAGGAGAGGAATGAAAAGTTAAATAAATAAATAAATAAAACCACATGGGATGTAGGATAGTACAAAAATCTTCTGAATTTGTAGAGTTATGGCAAACATAGCATTGAAGGAGTCACTCACCTCCATATGCTACGTGCTCCACGCGAAAGGAGAATATAAGCAAAGGGAAGACACAGGCTCGGTGCGCTACACTCACTGCGGGCTACCGTTATTTGTGTCAGGATAAAGACTTTGAACTTGTAAAGTGTTACTGACTACGCCAGCGACCCATCCTCTAACCTGCATCTGTTTAGAAGCAGCACAGGCTCCCACGGTGCTCAGTCTCCTCCCTGGATCGAGTATGCTCACAGGGAAAACTTTTAACCTTAGCAAAAGAAGTGCAAACTAGTCCTGACTCTGTCATTCTCAGAGCAACTGTGCTAGCATGGGGGTCCCACAGGTATGTTCAATGACCAAACAATGGTGTTTGCAAACTTTGGGACAGGGAGGACGTGATGCAGAAAGGAGGTTTTGAGTCACCGATAATCAACCATCAATATAACCTATAAATAAAACATATTGATTTGACTTATAATTTTAAGTTAGCAATGAAGATGACTCAGAATTGAAAGGATAAAGAATTTGTCATAGAAAGTATCTAGCTCATGCGAGTATAACCTGGAAGAGCTTCCAGAGAGCCAAAGTGTACACACAGGGTAATAGATAGAAGGAGACCTCATAAAGGAATATACCGCCTAATCCTAATTTTGTGATGACCACACAATCAGTTGGGCCCACGCAAATCACTTAACTTGTGGGGCATGTTAGTAATTTATCATCTAAGAAATACACAGGTCAGACAACACAGATTCTAAAGTAACTTCGAGTTTACTGGTCCTTTAAATTATTTCATGTAGAAAAATATTACAGCTCGGGATAATAAAGCTGGTGATATAAAATACCTAACAAATGGAAGATGCCAGCCAATCAATTTTCAGCCAAACAAATGCACTGTGGACGGAAAGCAATTCTTTCCAAAGAAAAACAAATGAAGGGGGGGGGTGTCATAAAGCAAGCAAAATGCCTCTTCCTAAGCAAGCCTGGCTCTCTATCAACGTTTCTCCAAATCCTCAGGGACTTCTTGAGTCAAACCAAGTATGACTAAGGCTCGGGTCATCCAGGATCTCACGTCCAAGGCCTGTCAGTTTTATGAACACCGTTCTGAATATAGAAACAAATGTCTGCATGTGAGCGCTGGGGAAGCGAGGGCGGCTAAGCTTCCCCTGCCTCTCTCCCCTTCTCCCCACTTCTCCTCTTCATCCCTCCCCCAAGGGCCAAGGAACCAAACACACTACCTGCTCAGCTCCTACCTAACTTACAGAAGAGGCTGGCTTCTTTCCAAAGGATATGTCAACATTTACCCACAATGTCTGTCTGGCACACTGATCGAGAGAGAGAGAGAGAGAGAGAGAGAGAGAGAGAGAGAGAGAGAGAGAGAGACCTAAGCAGCTGACAGTTCTCTGGGCAAGAGAGGGAACTTTTGCGTGGATTTACAAAATAAACAAATAAATGGATAATGAAAAGGCATTCACACATAATCACTGCCTGACAATGTCCTCACAGTAAACTTGTTTTGTGCCCTGAGAGGTATACTATACAATGCTTTTCAATTAAACAAATACATTAAGTATTTAAAAATGAAATTTGAATCAACTTGAAGCCTGAGTTGCCTGAGCGGGACTGTCTAATGCATATATTGCTTAACAAAATAACATAGCTATAGTGTTTTAATATGCACGCATACCACATGAGAATTGCAGATCAGCGTAAGCAAATGAGACCAGTGAAACAACTGAAGAAAATGTGTCAATACAAATGATCTCTCTTCAAAAGCTCTGCCCAGTAGCCAGGTCCTCTGCTTTCTACAGTTTCACATGAAGTGACCTCAGGAGGAAAAGCTAACGGTCACTACGCACTGCCAGGCAGCGTCTTCACACACAGCATTGTTCCAGCACAGGTAAGTTACGATGAAAAACCCAGGAGTCCGGTTACCACCACGGAGGAGCCCCGTGCCTAAGTCAATGTACCTGCAAAAGGTGCCAGGGCTGGAACTGTGGGAAGAGACAAACAGGTCCCTCCCTTTTAATAACTTCTCAGATAGCCAGCGGCAAGCCCAGATTTTTAGCACAGCTAAGAACAGCCCAAAGGGAATAAACATGGCATTCCCTATGTGCCTTAGACCCTGACTATTATCCAGTATGAAAGAAAGATAGATGTAACAACAGCATTGGACATTATATTTGTATGGCAGATGAGATAACCATGACCAACCCGAGGCTTTTAAAAAAAATCACAAAAATGAATATTTAGAGGGGTAAGAAGCACTAAGCATAGGAAAGCCGGACTATAGGCTCTTGCTCTAGAGTGCTGGCAAACTGCGATTTACGACACCTGTATAATAGAGTCACGTCATGCTTAAGGAGAAACGCCCAAATCTCCTAGGCAAGAATTTCCAGAGGAAACTGTGCTCGTTGGGAGGTACACTTAAATGGAAGGTCTCTGAGACTCATCAAAACACTCAGGACTCTGGACTACCAAAAATCTCCCACATTCCTTAATGGTCAATGATAAATCATGATCTTCCTAGAAAGTACCACCTCTTGATAATCAAATGAAATTCATTGGTTATTTAGACAGAGGCTTATGTGGTCTAAATACCAGTTAAAACCCCTTGTCTAGTTCTTTACTTAAAGTCACTATAGTTTGGTATCAGGTACTCTAGAAGCTGGGGCAAGGAGTCTCTCTAGAGCCCAGGAAACAGGCCTGGTCAACATAGCATGATGCTATGGGCTGCCTGTTCGGTTTTTTGTTTGTGTGTTTGTTTTGTTTTGTTGTTGTTGTTTTTGTTGTTGTTGTTTTTTTTGTTTGTTTTTTTGAGACAGGGGTTCTCTGTATGGCCCTGGCAGTCCTGGAACTCACTTTGTAGACCAGGCTGGCCTCAAACTCAGAAACCCGCCTGCCTCTGCTTCCCAAGTGCTGGGATTAAAGGCGTGAGCCACCATGCCCGGCACCTGTTCAGTTTTTTAAAATCTGAATTATTACAGAAAGTAAGGTATAAATTTATATTTTTATACTTAGAATCATCCTTAAGAATAAAGACACCTGTGTCACATTTTATGAACTAAAACCCAGGGGTATTTGATTTGCCTAAGGCTTCTGTCTTGTTTGCTTAAACTCCAACTCTAAAATGATGAAAAAATTGATAAATGGCAAAGGCAGCTTTTAATAAAATATCTCATTCTGCCACTTGTACCCAGTTTCCTAGGTAGGTTCAAGTTAATACAGAGATTGTCCTTAAAGAAACAAAACCAGTCTATCATTATCAGTTAAAACCAACTTTTGCTCCAACCAGGTTTACAGAGATATCATCCATTTCTAGAACCATCTTCATTTCATGGTATCTGGCCCTATTAACATCTTAATTCGGTGTGGAGCATTTCTTATGATAACTGAGGGGCATCTAAGATAAAAGAGAAGATGAAAAAACTCTGAATTATAATAACCCAGGAAAGAAGATACATCGTTTAGAATAAGATCTATCAGAAAGCCCTTGCTTGAGACTGTACTAGAAAGGGAAGAATTTGGGGGGTATTTTCTGGGAAGTCCTTACTAGCTCATTCACTCATTATCATATGATGAATTTCTTATGAAATTGGTGAGCTTTTTTTTTTTAAATCAATGGCATCACTAAATAAGATGTGGGTGTCATCAATAAATTGTACCATACTCTCAGACGTCATGTAAATGGAGTTTCTCCCCCTGTGAGGAAGTACTTGGGATATAACCCACCAGATTATACCAAAGACTAATGTACTTGGGATATAACCCACCAGATTATACCAAAGACTAATGTACTTGGGATATAACCCACCAGATTATACCAAAGACTAATGTACTTGGGATATAACCCACCAGATTATACCAAAGACTAATTGAAACAGACAATCCTACAGACTTAATTGAATCTGGCTGCATTTCCCATTTGAGAAGGTTGGCTTTCAGAGTCAGCTTGCTCTGTCTGCTTTTCCAAAGCAGTAAAATACAGGTGGAATGGAATCCCCTCTGCCTAATTCAAGGAGGCCCTGACACTGGAACCAAAGATGCTCTGTGACATCACTGTTTTGTGACATGCCTTCTGCCAAAGCTCTGGCTACTTCATGTTTGATGAGATGCCGGCTCACTGTGACATATTCAGCCTACGATGATGCATCTTAAAGTTGGGGACCCAACAGCCAGCTAGGTCCACAAGTGTTCAACGACATCCCATAAATAAAGAGTGCCTCTGGTGAGGTCTGTGGATGCTCTGTTCACCTGTAAAGGCAACGCCTCTGGCTGGTTAGCATCTTGTCCTCAGAGCAACCCTGATGAATCAGACAAGGAATGGGTTTTCTCTGAGTTTCTGAACTTGATAGTTGGCGATTACTTCCTTCATTATATCATCTTTTTTACGCTGTTCTTGGAAAACGCTTTTCCTGGCTGAAGTGCTTTCCAGCAAATTTATTTTAGACACGAAAAGCCTCAGCAACACGAGGAGACTGCAAGCATTTTGGAAGACTTTGAGTCAGGTTGTGCGCACACACACTGCAATCACACAGTGCAAATCACAGAGGGTGTGGATGAGCCTTGGTGTGTATTGATTACAAGAAATGTGTTCAAGGAATAGCAGCCCAAGCAATGTTTTTAAGCTCTTGTCCCACTTTCTACATTTCAGACTTCTTCCTCATGCAAGCTGGGCGTGTGTGTGTGTGTGTGTGTGTGTGTGTGTGTGTGTGTGTGTGATGTGCCACAAATCTTAGTTAAATTTGAGGATATATCAGGGAAGCTAAATTTAGGAGATATAGACTGTCACTACACTATAATATAATAGATTATTCGTGAAAAAAAGCATTATAACATGAAAATACCTCCAAAACTCAGAGGACGCTCTGAAAGAGCATTATGGCACTACTGTTCAGGCAAATATCAAAGGACTACAATTTGCATCATTGTGTTACTGCTACCATGTGAGTGAGTTTTCACCCCTCAGCCTCCATCAATCACAGCAGGGGGTTTGTCACGGAGAAATAATTCCCCTGGCTTTCAGTGCCACAGAAATTGGGAGCTAAATTATTTATTAGACAGTGCTCAGAAGGTATAAATACGACACAGCCATGGTTAGACTTCAAAAAGCCAGAAGGGGAAAAAATGGGATACGGGTACAAGTTCATGATGATCCTTGCTCAAAAAGATAGGGAATGATTTTTAATTTTTAAAATGTAGATCACACATAGCTGTCGCCTGCCTCCCCTTCATCTGGGCACATAAACACAGTGATCTTGGCAGGGAAATGCGTTCTCTCTTCACCCTGAGGCATTTCTGAGCATTTTAAATCTAAGGGGACCCGTCTAAGCCTCGCCAGGAACCTAGAGCCCTGACAGGTACAAGAAAAAATTTAGTCCTCCGCTATTTTAAAGTCAATTTACAAAGGTCTCCATGTGGGTGGTTTTTGTTTTTATTCTACAGGTATTGCTACTGCTACTGACGGCAAGCCAGTTCCCCTAACTTAATAACAAGGTTATGAACAAGCATCAGAAAAAAAGCATTTGAACCTTCAGAGTACAAACAACACACACTTCATCCCAGGGAACTGTCCAGAAGTTGGGACGGTGAGCATTAAGCCTGAGCAGCAACTCCAACACGAACAATGACTTTCAAACAAATCAACCTCCTCTATCTCGAAAGGAGAGAAAAAAACAACACGCACATGAGATGATTGAAAAGAAATTACAACTTCAACAGAACATATTCTAGCCAACCTACAAGACACTTTTTCGAACGGCTCCTTAAAGTAACAGAGTCAATCGATTCCACCTACAATTTTAACCTCTGTATAGACCCGCACTGGTAATAGCGTCTCGGTATGATCCGGTGGCCATACACTCAACAAATCAAGCAGGATGGATCTAGCACTTCCCAAGAACACCATCTGGAAAGTCTTTTGCCTCTAAGAGTAAAGGAAAGAAGCAGGCAAGGTTTATTGTTAGCCGGTGCATGTGAGAAGGACCAGGAAGGGGAGGGGTGGTGGTGGGAAGCGCTTACTTCGAAAATGCTCCGAAGCATAGTAATAGACATCCTCGTAGCCCTCCTGGTAGTCCTCTTCCGGCCGGTACTTTTTCCCCTTTCTTCTCCTAGATCTCCGAATCTGCTTGACAAATCCCAGGAAGCGGTCCATGACTGGCTCCCGGGGCAGCCGCGGCAGAGGCGCAGCCAGCAGCAGAGCCGAGAGCCCAGCTGCTCTTCAAGCCGGTGGAGCATGAATGACCCTCACCAAGCCCGGGGACCGGGACTCATCACCCTCCAGCCTTTCTCCTTGTGCCCATCAAGGCTGAGAGAGTTCAGCCACAGCAGGAGAAAACACAACAGCGACGTGGGAGTAGCTTGGGAAGACTTCTCTTTTAGCCCAAGAAACTGACAATTCTCCTATTTTTTTTTTTTTTTAAGGATGGGTGGGTTAGAGAAAAAAAGTAAGATTATGATAAAAGATATCAATTAAAGAAGGAAAAGGGGAAAAATAACCCGCGAAGCTGTGGGCTTCAACTTGTTTCAGAACCAAACAAAAGTTCAAGATATGCAGCTTGAAGCAAGAGGCATCCCAGCACTAAAATGTCACTACCCCACACCTCCATCACCGAGCGGGGGTGGGGAAGCGCGCTAGTCAATGGACTGAACCAAAGTAGGGAGAGCCTGGCTTTGCCCACCTGCTAATCCTGCCCACTCCTATTAGCATTCCTCTGCTCAAAGCACAGCAGCCGGATGGAAAACTTCCTAGAAAGCTGCGGTTTAGGAGTAGGGAAGGCTGGTTAACCCTTCGGCTCTCTGGCAAGCCACACTAGTGATCTTGCAAAGTGGTTTCACCCATACGCACAGCCCTCTTGCTGACTGAGCGTGCTGCATGTGTTAATTGGAGCAGCAGGGAGAAGGCTCAGCAGCTGCTTTCAAACCCACTGGGCATTAATGTATTCCAATCGCTGTTTGATCTAAATATTAAAATGCGCTTCTCAGAGAAGCCTCTCATAGGCTTAGGAACAGCAAATAAAGGGACTGGTAAAGGGACCGGCGGCCAGCAGCGTGGTGTCAGGGAAAGGGAACACAAACAATCCAACTTGGAACTCCAGGTTGATTCAGGCTGAGAGGTGTCACACCGCTTAACAATAAAACACAGGAGCTGAGAGGCAGATGAAACTCCACTCTGAATTGAATGTGTCCAAGCCTTTATCCTTATCTTCAAAATTCACAAACAACTTAAAAACAAAAACAAAACCCCCAACTCTATCAAAAATACTTGAGTCCAAAGGACCGAAGTTCCCTAGAGGCTACATGGGAAAACATGACTCCTGTGTAACACTCCCTCCTCTAGGGTCTTTCTTCAGAGGGTCTCCGCATGGATGGGGGTTCCTAACAGGAGGAACAAGTCATTTGGTTCCCAGTCTAATTCATCACTCACATGTCAGCCTATTACCTAGCGGACTAATGATATTCCTCAGCTCCTTGTTCCCAGAATTGTAATTTAAAGAAATGCCTTGTGACGGAATAATGGTTGTTCAATAACCATATCATAACGAGTGTGCAAGCCACCCCAAGGGGGCTGGCTGTACTCCCACTACTTGTCGTTGGGTTCACAGGCAATTGGTCTCTCTCCTGCATTTAGACAGGGCTCAGTTTTCAGATATAGATTGCTCATAATGAAGGCGGGACAATTTTATTTAGGAAGTCAAATATTTACCGACCAGGAATGTTCTGGCTCTGAAGTGTGTGCAGTCACATGCAATCCTCCCATGAATTTCCCCTATGCTTTGAGGTTTCTCATTCTGCATGCTGGAGAAGGCTGGATTTGTGTCGAGAGACACAGACCTAACGATGCTGACAGAAAGATGCTATAAAACATTTCATGAACATCTTTAAACAACAGCAACAACAACAACAAAAATCACCGTCCTTAGGTTCTGAATCTTTTTGTTATTATTCTGGCTTCCTCAACCAAAGCAGAACAATTAAAACCAATTACGCAGAGGCTTGCAGATGTGCAGTCGAGACTTTGAATAACAGGTCAGTAAGTGAGTAGCAGCATGGTCTCTCAAATCAGCCTAAGAGCACTACACAAGGGTGCGTAGCCCTCCTCGGGGAAGAAAAGAAGCCGCAGGACTGGTTCCAGGCCACAGCTTATCAACTGAACAAGGTTGGGGCAGGGAGTAGACAGTTTCTGCTGCTAATTAAGAGATTATCTTGTCTACCCAAGAGTCACTTGCATGAAATACCAAGTCTTTCCTATGCCATTGTTCCTGAAAACAGAGCGAGCCGGATAGTTTTATGTCCACTAAAGTCCTCAGAGAAGAAGGAGGCTCAATTGAGAAAATGCCTCCATAAGATCAGGCTGCAGGTAAACTTGAGATCAATTAGGGATGGGTGGGGAAGGCCCAGGCCACCCTGGGCGGGACCATCCCTGGGCTACTGGTCTTGGGTAGTATAAGAAAGATGACTGTATGGTGCGAAGCAAGCCAGTAAGCAGCATCCTTCCATGGCCTCTGCATCAGCTCCTGCCTCCAGGTTCCTGCCCTGTGTGAGTTCCTGTCCTGACTTCCTTCAATGATGGACAGTGCTGTGGAAGTGTGAGTCAAATAAACCCTTTCCTCCCCAGCTTGCTCTTATAATGGTCATGGTGTTTCATTACAACAATAGAAACCATAACCAAGACACAGAGTAGGAATAGCAGGGTAGTGATCTTTTTTTTCTTAATTGAACCAAGCAAATACCCTCATTGGTGTAATTAATTTAGAAAACGCATGTGTTCTCCAGAAACAATGCAGAGACCCATTTTATCTACCTGCATCTACAACTACCGCTGTAACGGGCAGCTACACAGTAGCCTGAGTGGATGCTGTGTATTAGTTAAAAGCTCCTTTCCAATCCAGAAGGGCCGACACACTCGGAGGAGCAGAGCTCTTGCCAATGGACGATACCTTTAGAAAGAGCAACTTAAAACTTACCCCTGACATTCACTGACTCTCACCTTCAGTATTTGCTGAGACCAACATCTCAACCAGTAGTAAGTAGCCATCTTTGCAGAAAAACAGTCCCAGACACGTGAAACTGTCCACAACTTATCTATCAGAAGTAGAGATCTCACTTGCCCAGGATTTTATTATTTGCTGTTTTCCTTTTCAAAATATTTATTTTGTATAATATTATGTGTGTGTGTGTCTACCTGTCTTAATTCTCCTGCGTATGTGTGAGTATGTGCATGTGTGAATATTGTATATCTATGTCTGTATGTTTTGACTTTGTGTGAGTGTGAGTGTGTGAGTGTGAGTGTGTGTGTATGTGTGTGTGAATGTGTGTCTGTGTGTGCACATTCTTGAAGAAGCAAGAGATGTTTTCTTCTCTAGAGCAGGCATTGTGAACTGCCTGACATGGGTTCAGGGAACTGAACTAAATTCTTCCGAATATACTCTTCCCTGGTGAGCCATTTCTCCAGCCACCTCTTATTCAACCATTTGGTATTAGAAAACCAATTGGTATGTTCCTCACTGAGGAAGACTATTTCTCACCCGCCCATTGTGCCTTAGTTCTCTGGGTTGAGGTCCCAGCCTTGGGGTCTGTGGTCTTACATCTGCTGTGGCATGCTGACTGGATTGTTCTTGTTCAGTTCAACTTTAGGCAGTCGTGTTGGTGAGACTTTATGGCTTGGATGCCCCACCCCTCTCTTCTGGAGGATTTTAGCTGGGAGGCAAAGATGTCTGGACTTGATTTTAACAAAACATTTTTTTTTTTTAATGCATCATGGGACTGTGATTGAAGAACAGTTTAGAGTTTCTACTTGGAAGGTTACGGCTATCACTCTCATAGTGTATCAGTCTTATTAAAGTAGGGAGACAGGACACAGCAATCAGAATCTGCTCAGGTCACAGATAGTGAATGAACGTGGCCATGCACCATGGGACAAGACATGAAGAAGCACAGCAGAAGCTCAGAAGTGTCTAGATCAAGACGACACGACAGGGCCATTCCATCAGAGGTGCTGGAGGGAATAGAATCCTCTCAGTCCTTTGGGGATTTTTTAGTCCTGAGTGCTTTCTCAGCTCTACCTCAAAGCGTTCCTGTTAAGCAACCCAAGACCAGCCCTCGAGTTTATGGAGCCTTTCTGTTGGACGGCTGCTGCTGAGCTGTCCTGGACTGCTGTCAAATTAGTAGCCGTGGCTGTGCTGTCCTCAGCAAGGCAAGCCGCATGTCTGCGGAGACAGCCCCCCACCCCCCACCCTGGAACAGGAAGCTGCACATTCGTGACCACTCTAGCCAGTGGTCCTCATTTGGCTACCCTGACAGGTAGCCTGTGCAGAGGCTGTAAGCAGTAGCCAATGGGCTCTCTTCCCATTATCTTCCTCGGGCAAGTTTGAATTGGCTTATCCAAGTGTGTGGCATTTGATCTAAATGGGTCAACATCTAAAAGTTAGAAGATTATACAAATAAACCAGATATTTGATTTTTTTTTTAATTATCAGATGATATGGTAGTCCTGTACCCAATTCCATACAATAACTATAGGGAAGCGCTAAGTTACACCGATAAGACTTTGCTTTCCATTTAGCTATAGTCCCTTCCCCTGGGCCCAATTCTCTCAGTCAGTCACCTCTGGACCCTGCAGGCATCTGTGCCTGTGGACCATGGTAGAGATCTATTTGAGTAGCTACTCCCCAAACACTAATTACTTGTAAAGTGATGGCAGCTCCCTGCTCTCCTGCAGAGAAAGCTACCATTGTAACAAGTGGGCTTCAGTGGAGCTGAAGGACCACTAAAGCATGACATTAAACTTCTAAGACAAAAAGTGTGTTCACGTGAGAAAACAACGCAGGCTGAATTATCCAACAAAATGCACTTCAAACAAGAGTAGCTAATATATACCAACACATACATGTGTTCTCGTTCTCTCTCTCTCTCTCTCTCTCTCTCTCTCTCTCTCTCTCTCTCTCTCTCTCTCTCTCCTGGGAAGTAGGCAGTCGCCTACAAAGCACTTGTATGGTTTCTATACTCTTCTGAATTAGGTTCTCTATATGCTTTTATTAAAAGACTAGGCTTGCTTTTAAGATTAAGTCTTTCCCCTGCAGAATCTCCTGGACTGCTAATTAAAGAACACCCTTCTTTGCATATTTACATTAAATGATAGTTATGGTCTCCTCTGAGAAGCAGTATGGAGCATGTAGTCTATCTGGTAAATATTGAACACGCTAAATATTTTAGTCCTTTTAGATGCGGTGTCGTCTGCACATGTGGTCATGAACTGTGGCAGCCGTCTTGTGACCTCAGGAATGGCCCAGTGTCACACTGAGGGTGGCAGAGTCTGAGCAGGAGGAAGCACTCCCGCCTCGGGAGTGATGCTATTTTCTCTGCTATAACAAGCCTATAGCAGACATGATTTATCACGCCCTCTTTGCTAAATGAAATCCATAGCTTATGAGTCTCATGCATACATAATCTAAACATAAAACATCTTAATAATGTTCTATTTAAATATCTTTAACAATAGTGAGTAAGTGTATTGAAAGGCCTGCCTGCAACAGAAGATGAAGTTAGATCTTGGTAGCCACTTATAGTTTGATTTTTTCACTTAAGATGTGATCAAAAGCCATTGGATATTTCAAATAGGAAATAAAGAGTAACAACATGGACAGTAGAATACATGCTCAGATAGTCTCCATACTTAAACTGCAATAAAGATATCTATGCACCATATATCAAACTTTGTGCATATATAACCGGTTAGACATAAACTGAAGTGATGATAAACTGATTTTTCTCTTACAAGCATATTTATCATATGGAGAGTTGGGAGCTGGGCTGAATACTGAGCAAATTTCTAGTTTGTAGGCATTTCTACCTAATTTGAGGACAGTTTCACCCTGGGCTACTCTCTCTAACATACTGGCAAACCCTGTTCACACTATGCCCCATTCAACACTATGCCAAACTGAAACAGGGAAAAAACAAACAAACACACACACAAAGGAAAAAACCACAGTTACTATTTCCAAAAGACTTTCCCTGAATAATTCCCAATTTAATATCTAATCTGATCTCATCCAACCACCGCTTGTTTGGGTTGTTTGTTAAATGATGCAGAACAGATACCTAAAAGGTAACGAGAAACAAATTTGCTGGTCTGTAACCTGGGGTGGGGTGGTCTAAGCTAATCCATCCATCTCTGGAGTATTTCAGGGTCAACCCTCCTCTGCCAACAAAACTGTGAGTTCACAGGGCAGTGTGGAACAGTGCTTATCGCCTGATTATGTTTGCTTACTGGGTGTGAAATGAAATTTAACTGTGGTATGTCTGCATTTGTGAATTTACTGTGGTTGTTTAGACTTCTTGCAAAATGAAATGTCAGGCAGTCATTCTGAGGTTCCGAATATTTTAGGCTTTAAAGGTCTCAGATAAGAGGCTATTCTTTCCATATTTAAACATAGTCTCCCCTGCCACTTTGTAGAATTAACTAATATTTTCACTTTATTTTCACCTATATGTAGAATAAGCATAGGAGAGTAAAAACAAATGATTAAAAATAATTTTCAAATTTCCCATGCTGAATGTGCCATCTTAACATGGTAAAAGCTTTAAAAATCTTCTGAGCATAGAAATTCACATATCTTCCCCTTGGAGGTGTAATGTGTTTTAGGGGGACGGACACCTTGGGAAGTCTCTTTCAGCTACAAGACACTATAGTTTTCATGGACAAGATGTTTTCCAATGATGAAAACACGCTGTAGGTTATGGAGTCTTTTAAGGTAATTGTGAGACTTCATAGGATGCATTTAAGCCTCACACAATGGTCTAAAGAAGGTATTGTCTAATATCTTCTATTTCCTAGAAATTTATGCATCCTCCCTCTCCACCCTCCCTCTCCTCCTCTTTCCCCCTCCCCCTCCCTTCCCTCTCTCCCCACCCCCCCACCTCTCCTCCTCTCGGTTTCTTTCCCTCCCCCTCTCTTCCTCTCCTTCTTTCCCCCATTCCTGGTTCTCATGTTCTTCCTTCTCCCTTGCTGTTCCCAATGTGTCTTGTTAAATTACTTAGACAACAGGAAAAAAAAATCTACTTTGAAACAGCGCAATTTATTTGCCTACTGTTGGGGGTGGCTGTTTTGCCAAAGTATTAAATTTCGAAAACGGTTTGGTTCATTTGGCTACAGACATAGTTTCATGATACTTAAAATGTTTTCCTGTCGTCCGAGGTGATTGAAGGGTTGCAAAGGCCTGATTTAAACCTTCGGTTCCCTTTGGGTGTCTCCCCATCTTTTTGGTCTTTTTCTCTTGAACTCAGTTCCTGCTTTGTGTGATATCAAACCCTCACCCCGTTTTCTATGCTGTAGGCCCTGGTAGACATTGTTTCTCTATTTAAACAGTGTGGTGTTTCAGCTTCACTCACTTTGCTATTGAACTTCAGCTGCCTCATCTGCTTGTCTGTTTTCTCATTTATCCACTTAATTGCTCCTCACGTGGATTGCACATCGATGTTTATTATTCAACAGCAGACAGGAAGTGTGAAACCATCCTTCTCCTGATGGTACCTGTATTTACAAGTTAAGAGTTTAAACCCATTAACTGAAATGGGGCTTTCCCAATGTCTGTGGCTTTAAGAACTCATTCACTCAGTCTATAAAGTATGTGTAGTGCCTGTGACATGGTAAATCCTTAATCCATGCAAGCTCTCACCAACCTTTACAGTGTGCTCTATTTTATATCCTTGCTAGCTCATCTTGGTGCTTGACACACTTTTTCGGAAGGCCCTTGTAGAAATTAAATACTATGCTTCCGTGAGCCATGAATAATGTGTGCTCAGCTCACACTCAGCCAGATTCATTCATTCGACAAGGGCTTACTGTTTGTCAGAGATGAGAGGCACTGTCCCCACTCTGAAGACAGAGCCCTGAGCAGAGAAGGCAGAGTTCCCTGCTCTCCAGGGTCAGGCCTCTGATCAAGGGGACATAACACACTGGGCAGCATATCCCAGAGCTCTGAAGTGATACACAAAGAGATGATGACCAAACCCAACAGTGGGACATCTGGGAAGGCCTCCCAGGAGGGTTGGGAATTTCAGCAGAGGTAAACAAGACAGAGCCATTCAACAACACAAAAGGCTGAGCATGGAGCCAACAGGGAATGCACACAAAGGACCAAGTGCCTGGCACTGGGCCAGGGACAGGAAGAAAGCCATGGCAGAGCTCTCTGAGAAGTTAAAGCGATGGGCAGGAGTGCCTCAATGTGAACTCTGCAGCCCTGAGGAAGAACTGTACATCGGTGTTCTATGTCAGCTAGATGCACACAGACCCCACAGCAGCGGTGTAAGGATGTGAACTGCTTTGCGATCAATACAATAGAGTCATTCTGAACAATGGTGGTGTAAAATGGCCCAGAAGAGGAAAGGGACCCTAAGAAGTAATGGAAGAAAGAATGGCTTGTTAGTTCTTGCCTTGATAACTGGAAGAATAAACACATGGACTTGAGGAAAACGAAGATGGAAGTCTAAGGTGGGGCTGTGCCTTCCTGCAGTTTAGATGCTGTGTATCTTTCCGCACAAATATCTAGAGAACCAGTGAGAGTCACTTCGGCTGTGGGACTGGGACCGTGTTATGCAGCCTCTCTGGGCTTCTTCTCCATCTACACACTAAGGGGATAAAGAACTAGGAGCAAGCTGCCAGCACTATTGTGCAGACTCAGTCACTACATCACACCGGCCCTGAGCAACAGTACGTAAATATCCTGATAGAATTAAGAGTTGGGTTTATTTTACTGACAACAGTATTCTTTTAAACCTCACTTATTTTTTTCATCCCTACTAGTAGAGCTGCTCTCTATAATTCCTGGAATTACTCACAATAACTATAAGTCAGTGTAATATTGTCCTATCATTGATATGTGCTGAATATTAATTTAGCATATCATATATTAGGTTGTTCATTTGACAGAAACTGAATAAATTAATAAGAACCAAACTATACTGAGTATTATCAATAAAACAAAACAAATATCAAAATACAGACAGACACCGTGTCTTAACAAAGTTGATATTATAGAGTCAGAAAATAACATGTTATAGAAAAAGTAAATAAAGAAACTTAGTAAGAGAGACTCAACTAGAAGTCCATATCTTTCACTATATATTTAGCTTAATGAAGAAATTTCTATGTAGTACTGTATTCTCCTTGAATATTACTAGTGAATGACAAACCAAATCACAGTGCTGAGAATACCAGAGAATGGTCTTCATCACCAGAGCAATTTCAAATTCTTTTTTTTTGGGGGGGGTGGTCCAGACAGGGTTTCTCTGTTTAGCCCTGGCTGTCCTGGAACTCACTCTGTAGACCAGGCTGGCCTTGAACTCAGAAATCCACCTGCCTCTGCCTCCCAAGTGCCTAGCGCAATTTCAAATTCTTATTCTCTCCCGCAGCAAACTAGTCAGGCAGTTATCATAATACTACTTATCTTATTCCAACAAAATGCATCCATTAGGTCAGGCAGAACCACAGACAGTGGTGATCTGGTGATGTACAAGACACTGGGGGCCTTGGCTTTCACTCCAGTGAGTAAAACCGGGAATAGGAGCAGTTTTGGAGAGTAATAAACTTTATGAAGACAATAAGGCATGAGAATGGAACAGAGCGGTACTTGGATGGAGAGTGAAGGGAACATTAAATACGGTGGCTGGAGAATATCTGTTTAAGGAGCTGTCATTTGAACTGACCAGGATGTCTGGAGGAAAATAAATCCTGGTCAAATGGAGAAAAGCACACAGACTCTGAGGAGAAATAGATTTGGCACGTTTAAAGAATGTAAAGAAAGAAAACTGGGGGCTACAGGTGTTGCTAGGTTGTAGGAGACTTACTTGCCAAGCAGACAGAGTAGCCTGGGTTCTACTTCCAGTACCATAAAACAAAACAAAACAAAACAAACAAACAAAAAAAATAAGACAAAACAAACCAGCTGGAGGTGCTGGTGTAGACCCCTGGGAGGCTGAAGATAAGCACTGAAACACAGTAGAAATCCAGATCTAGTAGGATCTTGTCAGCCAGGATGGAAACTCTTTTGGGTGGCTTGGATTTGAACCCAGCCCCTCACGAGGCCAGTGCACTGTGTAGCAATGAGCCAAGTCACCTGCTGGGATGATTGGTTTTGATTCTAAGTGACAGAGGAGACATAGGATAGCATGTGTGTGTCAGCATGTGCCTGGATGCATGTGTGTGTGTGTGTGTGTGTGTGTGTGTGTGTGTGTGTGTATGGTATGAGCTCATGTGTGTTGAGAATCTAACACAATTAAGTTACCCACCCAGGTCATAGTAAAGTTTTCTTTTTGGTCCAGTGAAACTCTGTAGCCCAGGCTGGCCTCAAATTTTTGGAGATCTTCATGTCTCAGCCTCGCAAGTCCAAGGCTTCTGGGCATGTGCTAGCATGCCTAGCATAGAAAGGTATGGTTATTATATATAAGGTTGCATGAGGCCATGATCATACAAATATCTAACATATTTTGAGCATACTTCCTCTCATTACCACTAGCCTGCTCTTTCTGCCCTTTCCTCCATTAATCCCTTCGGTTTCTTAGACAATATTCTGAGAAACATTCATATTTCTACTTTCATGTCATGGGCACACACATGAGTTTATGTATCCATAATATCACAATATCTGAGTCCCACAAATGAACGAAAACATGCAGCACTTGACTGAGACTAATCGATTTGTTTAACATGATTTTCTCTAGCTATTTCTGGTTTTCCGCAAAGGATATATCTTCACTTTTCTTTAGAGATGAAAAAAACCCCACTGTGTACATAAATAGCATTTTCTTTATCTGTGTCTACAGATCACAGAGATCCTTGCACATACTGTTACTGTAACGCTCTTCATAATTGCTCAGTTATGGGACCAGTTGAGGTATCCGACAACAGAGGAACAGGTACAACATCTCACACACACACACACACACACGCACGCACACACACACGCGCACACACACACACACACGTACACAGCAAGGGGAGAGGGAGAGAGACAAAGACAGAGAGATGGTTTCCAACACAAACCCAATAGATTGTAGATTGAATATTTGAAAGAAATCTTATATAACTCTTCAACTTTTTTCTTACCACAAGCCATGCTGGTGTAATTTAAGTAAATACTAAGACTTGAGACTATATATTATTTTATCACTTTATAGATGTTAGATTTTTATAGATTACTGACAGCTTTGATTCTGTCCTATACCAATGAAAAATTTCTGAAAGAGATAATGTACAAGAACATTGATAATAAAACCTTGAGTATCTCCTAGAATCCTAAAAATATTTAAGTTTAAAAAAGAAACCTACCTGATGAATTGCTTCTGCTTATTAGATATTGTCCCTGCTGTTTATCTCAGTTAGGGCTGTCAATCTTCCTGTTTCATACTAGAGAACTGGAAGGCTGAGAACATAGCTGAGAGAGCGTCAAACTCATATGCCGTTAAAGCAAATAGTAGAAAAGGTTATTCATCGAATAATGTTCCTTTTTTTTTTCCTTTCAGAAAACAAAAAGAATTTTATCAGAGAGTTTGAAAAGCAAGTTAGACAAAAATCTGTTTAAAGGCCCAGAATCAACTTTAAGAGTTGAATGTGACTACATGTAAGTCTGTAACCCCAGTCTTGGGAAAGGTGAAAACAGGCGAAGGCCTGTGACTGACTAGCTGCCAGCCTAGCTCCAGGTTCTGTGAGACACCACTGCCTTGAGGAAGTAAGGCGGTGACTGAAAGAGCAGTGTACCCATAGCCACCTCCAACCTCTCTGTGCATGTGCAACTGTCACGTCTGGACACACACATGTGCATACAACAGATGCATGCCTACATCTCACACATACACACACACACCCCACAAACACACAGACATGTACCAAAAAAAAAAAAAGGAATCTAGAGCTAGGCATAAACTTTGTACCCTTGGCAAACATTAACTTGAATAAATCATTTACACAAATGTAAAAACGCAAAGCTATGAAAAAAATAGATAGCACAAGAAATATAAATACCCTCCTGATGGTGACTTTCACACACAACACGTAAAGTTCAATTAATGAAAACAAAATGGATAATCTGGACTTCACTGGAAGCACTCTATACAATACGAAAAGCCATTCAGGGTGTGAAAACACCGATCTAATCAGGGGCTGCTATCTAAAAATATGCAAAACGGAAAAATCTTGAAAGAGTTTAACCATCAGAAAATGAGCAACTTGATGTTTAAAGTAGGTGTAAAACCTAAATAGATGTGTCAGCAAAGATGTCAAAGATGCACATGCAAAGATGCTCTGTATCCTAGGACATCCGGGTAACGGAGGCAAAGGAAGAGGACCACCTTAGTGCCTTCTAACCAATTAATGATACCAAGCATGGGTGTGGCCGTGCATCAACGGGAGCCTTGCTCCCTGCTGGTCAAATATAAAAGGTGCAGTTAGTGGGGAAGACGCTTAGCGATGTCTTACAGGACTAGACATACCATTTAGTCCCACAGTCCTAAACCTTGGAAATGTCCAAAGAACTAGATAATTCACAGCTGTGGTGTGAAAAACTACACCGTGAGATGCTTATATAAGCCTCATGCAAAATTGGAAAAACCTGTGAACAACAGAGATGTCCATTAGCAGAGAGAAGGCTAGATTGTGGAACTTCCAGATGAATGGAATTGGAGTCCACACTTGAAGAAATCAACCATTCTGCCATAAACCAAAAGGAGGAAAACCAAACTGTCTTGGCTACGTCATGGGAACCACTCTGAACAGGCTACAGAGTGCACGATTCCATCTGTACAGCGCTTACTCCAGAGACAGTAAGATCAAGCATTGCCAGAAGTTGGGAAAAGGAGATGAAAAGGGGGGGTCCAGGGGAAGGTTTCGGGGGAGGGGCCAAGAGGATTCCAAATGATACCACAATAAAGGGCATTTATCTACACATATTTCCCGAAGCATAGAGGAGATGGCACCAGTAAGCATGAGCCCTCAGGTAAACTAACTGCGGACTTTGGGTGAGATGCTATGTCACTGTAACCCCATCCCTTCTAACAGACGGACGTCTCAGTCCTGCTGAGGGATGCCGACAGTGGGGAAGGCTGGCCATTTATGGATGTAAGAGAGTTATGTGAACTGTGACTGACTTGCTATCATCCCAGCTGCTCCAAAAGATAAATAGTGTGGGAAAAATATATTCAACCTAATCCTTCTCAAGCATGTGTAGTAAAATCACAAGCTTTATAAAAGCAAATAAAATGGGCTAAGATTTTTTTGTTCTAAAAACATAATGGAGCATGTGTCCTTGTTATATGTTGGAGCATCTTTTGGGTATATGCGCAGGAATGGTATTGCTGGGTCTTCAGGTAGAACTATTTCTATTTTTCCAGATTGATTTCCAAAGAGATTTTTACCAGCTTGCAGTCCCACCAGCAATGGAGAAGTGTTCCTCTTTCTCCACATCCTTGTCAGCATCTGCTGTCACCTGAGTTTTTGATCTTAGCCATTCTGACTGGTGTGAGGTGGAATCTCAGGGTTGTTTTGATTTGCATTTCCCTGATGACTAAGGATGTTGAACATTTCTTTAAGTGCTTCTCAGCCATTCGAGATTCCTCAGTTGAGAATTTTTTTGTTTAGCTCTGTACCCCATTTTTAACAGGGTTATTTGGTTCTCTGGAGTCTATCTTCTTGAGTTCTTCATGTATTTTATATATTATTCCTCTATCACTATGTTTATAGTAGCCTTATTTACAAGAGCCAGAAGCTAGAAACAACTCAAATGTCCCTCAACAGAAGAATGATACAGAAAATATGGTACATTTACACAGGAATACTACTCAGATATTAAAAACAATGACTTCATGAAATTCACAGGTGAATGGATGGAACTAGAAAGTATCATCCTGAGTGAGGTAACCCAGACCCAAAAGAACCCAGTTACTCACTGATAAGTGGATTTTAGCCCCAAAGCTCAGAGTACCCATGATACATCCCACAAACCAAATGCAGCTTAAGAAGAAGGAAGACCAAAGTGTAGAGGTTTCAATCCTACATAGAACAGGGTACGAAATAATCACAGGAGCTAGGAGGAGGAAGGGGCCACGGAGGTAGAGAAGGGGGGGGGGAGGATAAAAGGGGGCAGGAACAGGTATTGGAGGGGACAGGAGAGCAGTACAGAGGATTGGGACATTTAATAGAAACGTGTAGCAGAGAGGCACAGGGATCTGGGGTAGCCACTTGAAAGTCTCAGGAGCCAATGGCAATGGCTTTAGTGGAAATACCCAGCAAAGGGGAGATAGAACCTGTAGAGACCACCTCCAGTAGATAGGCACAGCCCCCAGTTGAGGAATGGGGCACCCATGCATTTCAAATTTTTAAACCCAGATATTTTCCTGTCTGAAGGAAAGATAGGGACAAAAAAATGGAACAGAGACTGAGGAAAGGCCATCCAGAGACTGCCCCACCTATGGATCCATCCCATCTGAAGACACCAAACCCCCACACTATTGCTGATGCCAAGAAGTGCTTGCTCACAGGAGCCTGGTATGGCTGTTCTCTGAGAGACTCTATAAGCACCTAACCAATAAAGAGGCAGATACTCACAGCCAACCATTGGACTGCGCATGGGGGCCCCAGTGGAAGAGCTAGGGGAAGGACTGAAGGAGCTTAAGGGGATTGCAACCCCATATGAAGAACAAGATCAACTAACCAGACCACCCAGAGCTCCCTGGGACTAAATCACCAACCAAAGAGTACACATGGCGGGAGCCATGGCTCCAGAAACATATGTGGCAGAGGATGGCCTTGTCTGACATCAATGGGAGGAGAGAGAGGCTTGATGCACCAGCATAGGGGGATGCTGGAGCGGTGAGGCAGGAATGGGTGAGCAGCCTCACAGAGGCAAAGGGGAGGGGTGGGGTGATGAGAAGGGGAGTTGGTGGAGGGGTACTCGGAAGGGGAATATCATTTGAAATGTAAACAAATAAAATGATTAACAAAAAAAAAAGAAAGTAAGAGAAAAAACACTATTTTTGTTCAACCTTAATAATATATCATTAAAATAATAATAAAAAAAACCACAGGAAAAATTACATCTCAGCAGACTTACAGAAAGCTTCTGGTGATTAAATCCACAATAGCTGCTAGAAACGCATAGCTACAAAGACCACTCAATGCAGAAGTACCAGGGCATACACATGTGTGGTAGCCCTTCTTAACACACTGTATTCTGGTCTAAAAACTTAAGGAAATTTCTGAATATAGTCTGAATATAGTAATCCAATTCTATTTGTAATTTTGTAGGTTAGGTTGAGTACAAATTAACTCTTGTCAGTCTGCAGAGGCAAAAAAAAAGTAATAATCACAAAACATTATCCTTTTCAGCACAGTTTAGTCAAAGTTATGCTTTAATTTTCTGTGGTGCTAAACTAGTCTCCCTAGAGAAATTGAGGCAACAGTAACTAGAAATCAATCTCCCTCTCTCTTTCTCTCTCTCTCTCTCTCTTTCTCTCTCTCTCTCTCACACACACACACACACACACAGACACACACACACACTCACACACACATACTCACACACACACATGCACACATACACAGAGTCTCACACATAGTCTCATTCTTCTGGGTTTGGAAAATAAGGGCACCATTGTGACCACCAGCATCTCTCTTGCTCTCTTGTCTGGCAGAAGGAGATAGCTGAATGGAAGGGTGTAGGGCAGACTGGGAGATTTAGGGCTCCATAAGATGAGAGCGCTCTGGGCTGCTTTAATTCTGCAACAAAACGGTGGCACTGCTGATGTAATCAGGTCCTGATTTAGGAGCTGTGAACACCGGACCTTTGGCCAATCACTTCATTCCACAAAAAAGCACTTGAATGATAATCATCTTTCACCTT
>NC_000076.6:119654249-119671749 GCF_000001635.26 Mus musculus | reverse complement strand
ATGTTGTACTTGACTTGAATCTGGTACCTTCATTCCTGATGGTGCTCAGGATATCATACTCTCCTAGCTTTGTGGTGAGACAATTAACTCATTTTAGGTTAAAATTCACAGATACCACCTTTTCTGCGTGCTTTAGTGTATTATATAACTAGTCCTGTGGAGGAGATATGATGGGCAAGAGGGAGTAATGCAGATGAGACATTGAGAGTCTTACAGGGGCTGCACATGGCTGTCCTTGGAAAGCCCAGCAGACAGGTGTGATGTTGGATTCTTGGCATGGGCGCCCCCCCCCACCCCCTTCAACATTTACAAACTCAGCATTCACTCAGGTTCTAACCAACTGATAAGCAGGAGTTACTATGCCATGAGGTTAATACAAACACCTCATGTCTCTGTGGCTTTTACAATTTTTAAAACACACCCATAGCTGTCATTTCACTTATACAAATCGAAATTACAGAGTCAGTGTGAGCCTAGTGGATTAGGCCGGTAGTGCTAGCTACTCAGGTAAACCAGAAGGAGCACGGGGCAGCCAGGGCTACGAGTAAGTTCAAGTGCAAACCGAGAACTTAGTGAGACTCTGTTCCAAAATTAAAAGTGATAAAAATGGTCCAACTGTGTCTCAGTGGTAGAAGGCTTGCCTAACACTTACAGTACCCTGGTGTGGATCTCCAGTGCACACACACACACACACACACACACACACACACACACACCCATTAACCTCCCTTACATCCGCCCACACACATTCCAAGCATGCTTTTTGCAACAACTTTTAGTCTGCCTTTTATTATACACAATAAGCTTTATGCCTTTTTTTAAAATAGAAATTAATACCGTCTCATCAATCATCCACGTGCAGAAGTGAGGAAGCCCTGAGAGGCAGTCAACCACTGCCATCCCTCTGCCTCAGCGCCCCTCTGGAGGTCACCCTGTTATTTCCTCTCTTGCTCAGAGGTTTCAGTTGTTTACAAATGTATTTTCTATTTAATTTGCTCAATGGAAGCCTAGGTTAGTCAGCTTCCTGTCACGATGACAAAATACTTGAGGTAATCCACTTAAGTGGAGGGGAAAGATTTATTTTAGCTTCGTGGTTCAACCTGTCACCACTTGGCCCCATTGCTTTGGCCTGCGAGGGGCGGGGGTGGGTGGGGCAGCAATGGAGACAAATGGACTGTGAAACAAAGCTGTCTTCGTGGGACATTTAAGACCCAGACCATAGCAGAGCCTCCCAAAGGGGAGAAATATCAATTAGGGTTATTTTTGTTCGGGGTTGCTCCTAACAATGCCTCATTAATACTTGTGCTTAGAGAAGTATTCAGACAATACCAAAGATGCTCTGACACTCAGCTATCAATAGAGGAACCTCAGTTGTCTCAGAAAAGCTTCACCCATTTCTCCCATATTCCCGACAAGCCTGATTGACTCCCAACGCCATGCCATCCAAGACAAGGAACATTCCCTTTTTAATCTTCAGAACCTGGGGGATGT
Source organism: Mus musculus (assembly GCF_000001635.26). Taxonomy (NCBI): domain Eukaryota; kingdom Metazoa; phylum Chordata; class Mammalia; order Rodentia; family Muridae; genus Mus; species Mus musculus. Next base: position 119,670,258 of record NC_000076.6, on the reverse strand, counting down.
TACTGCGAAAGGATAAATATTCTCTTCTATGGTTAACATCTGAGGAAGCTAAGGATCTTGAGAGGAGGCCCACACTCTGGGTTATACAGCTAGGTCAGAAAGAGTGCTGAGACGGAAGAAAAGAGTACCTATCTGAAGGCAGACTGGCCACAAGTCAAGGGATGCCCACAGCTACCAAATACTCTGATTGAGGATAGGACCAGACTGTCACTGATGGCCCCTAAGAGGACATGGCCAACCTGACACTTTTATTGCAACTCTGAGAAATGTTTTGTACTTATCCCTTGTGGAGAGAGAGAGAGAGAGAGAGAGAGAGAGAGAGAGAGAGAGAGAGAGAGAGAGAGAGAGAGAGAGAGAGAAAGAAGAAGAAGAAGAAGAAGAAGAAGAAGAAAGAAGAAGAAGAAGAAGAAGAAGAAGAAGAAGAAGAAGAAGAAGAAAAAGAAGAAGAAGAAGAAGAAGAAGAAGAAGAGGAGGAGGAGGAGGAGGAGGAGGAGGAGGAGGAGGAGAAAAAAGTCATATTGTCTTAATCCTTCTGGTTTGTAGAAATTTGTTACAGTGTCTTGGGAAATTAATACAAACAACGTCTGGTCCTTATCTTTCTAGAGACATTCCCAACTTCCTAGTATTAGAGAGTTCATTGTGCATCATATTTCCAGACCATGTGACCCGACCACCATAACAAGACACAAACAGATAACATTATATTTGATGTTCAGGATAGGGTGCCAGAAACCCAGGGGACCAGAAGTTCTGTAGAATGTTGTCACCCTTAACAGAGATTATGAGGAAAAGTGTCAGATTCCAAGAGGAAGCCTCCTGCTATCCCTCCCTAATCTGCATTGTCACCGTTGTGGGGGTGGGGGGGGCAGTTTATTTACTTGAAAGATGCATAAAGTGGACCTCAGAAGACTGTTGCTGCACAGATCCATTTCCCATGCATATAAGCTTTCTGCACGTGTGCCACGGGCTGGGGAAGGGACACCTTATTGCCAAAGCCAAATTCAACTAGAACTATAGTTACATATTGTTACATTTAGCACATATTATGCCAAATTTCATTTTAATCATGTTATAGTCATTAACATTTTAGCCTCTGGAGCAATCTACAAAGATGCCCTGATGTGAATATATTCTCCTTTACCTGGCAGAAAGGAAAGGTACTTGGGCCAAGACCTTGAAGTCAGGAAGATGATCATGGGTTATCCAGATGGACCCTCAAAGATTTAGAGTGTGAAGAAAGCAGGAAGGTGGAAGTCAGTTGTGCTGAAGGAAGCAGACGGCCAGAGTCAAGCAGACTTGAGATAGTTCTGCGTGGGCCAGTGATGGAGAAGGTGCCTCACATCCAGGAATGTAGATGGGGCCTGGGAAGAGCCCAGTCTCTCCAGGAGCTACTGGGGAGCATGGTTTTACATGATAAAATCTATTCCACACTTCTGACCATTAGATCTTCAGGATAATTCATGCTTATTCCTCTAAGCAGCTAAGCTTGTAGCAATGTGTGGTAGCAGTGGCGTGAGCTTGAAACAATCACACATCTGTTTTATGCATGAAGCACTCGGAGGACTTAAGCAATGTCACCACACAATGTCTCTAAATGACAAGCTGAGGAGTCAAATCCAGGCACCTACTCCAGATTCCAGAGCTTGCCCCTTCCTTGCCTTGTCCCATCTGAGCATTCTTCCTCCTACCAATGAGTTTCAGTCTCCCCAGTGACCCAAACTCATTTTGCAAGACTATTTAGATTATTTCGTTCATGGTCTAAATAAATAAACCAAAGCATATTTTCTAAAATGTGGCTCCTAAACTTGATTTAAAAGCAGGATTCTCTTTACAGACTCCCATGGAAGAAGTCAAAGCAACTTTGTCTGTATGAAGAAGGTGAGATGGAGTGAACCCTAAGAGCCAAAGTAATGTTTTAAGTTTTAATTACTGTGCCTAAGAGATCTACGAGACAAAACTCCTCTAACCTGGGAGACCTTGTCCAAGGACCAATTCTTCCTGAGATGCTGGAGGCTGTTGTCCATATAAGAGAACAAGCCATATGTTTCTAGTTCCCTAAACAAGTTTGGTTGAGCCAACTGCAGCCCAATTGAATGTAGCCTTGTGGGTTTGCCTCTCTAAGCACCTGGCCATGTAGCTCATGCCTATTTTCTGGGAAGCCCAGACTGGGCATAGCCAGAGTCCATCATCCTGATCAGTATTTAGTTAAAGCTTGCTTCAAATTGGGCTCAAAATTGTGGCAGTGATCTTGGTGTTAACCAGTGGGATTAACAGAACAGACTCTAGCCTGGTTTCCCTCCAGGACTCTACTAAGGACCCAAGGACCCTAGTCAGAGGCCTCCAAGGAAAATACCTTTGAGTCTCTTTGCCCCCAGACTACCTGGGAGCCAGCCACACAGACAGGACCAGCTGCTGGTTTACCTCCACAAGGTCAAACCTCTCTTCTTTTCAAGAGATGTTGATCAGTGTCTGCTGATTTCCTCACATTAGCATTATGTTAATGGTATTGATGTCTTCAAAGAGGTACCTTACATTAGCAATTTCTCTCAAGACTGACAGAGGAAGAGTGAGCTGACAAGGTAGCTCTAGGTCTCCAAATGCCCCAAGTTGACCCTGTCAGGTTTCCTGGATATGGTTCAAATTAGAACAGCTAATGAATATCTGTTTTAATGTGACCCCCCCCCCAGCTATATTTCAAAGCAAGAATTATCCCTTCCATTTGCAGTTTTACAAACACACACACACACACACACACACACACACACACACACACACACACAGAGACAGACAGAGAGAAAGAGAGACAGAGACAGAGGCAGAGGCAGAGACAGAGAGAGCCAGAAGACAGAGAGCCAGACAGAAAGGAAATGAGTTTGATGTGTCGCATAGTTATGAGCTGATCCACTCAATGTTTCTCTGAGACACACATGTGCTTTTAAGATTTGATGCAAGGTGGCATACAAGGCCATTAGAAAAAAAACACATGTTTTAAAATCTAAACTTGCCTCGCTTACTAAAGCCCTTCAAACTCTGGGTCCTTGAGGACTAGAGACAAGGTCACAGTAGTTATCCACAGACTGCAGTGACCACTGCGGCGCTAGTGTAAACACTAGCTAGTGACCACATCAGACTGCTAGTGTAAACACAAGCCATGGCCCATGTGTGTCTTCAGCTGGTGCTGTTCTTAGGAATTAGAACTGTACGGGAGACTTACTTCTGTCTTCAAGAATTTTGTTCTTGTCAGACTCATATTCAGAGGAAGTTTAGATTGGAAAAGTGTGAGATCAGTTGGGAATGGGGGCCAGACACTCCTAAGACTCACTGCAGAGTCTGTTTAATGCCACCAAATTCCTTGTAGGCTTAAAAAAATATCACTTTCATGGTCAAGCTGTGTCCAAGTCCAGCCTGAAATTATCCTCCTCAGACTCAGGCACCTCTAGAGAAAGAAACCTCAAAGTTTGTTTTGATATTTGATTCCAATGACAGGCCGGAAGCCATGTATACAGGGCCCGTTTCGGAGTTGCCGAATAGGAGTTCAGATCCTAATAGAAGATCAAATACAGCATGATTGTTTCACTATCCCGGTGCAACTCGAGACCTATGTGAGGTCTCATCTCTAAATCTGATGCATCCCCGCCCTTGGCAATGGTACCCATAGCTCATCATCTCTGAGTGCTTCATGGGAATCCAGGTGGAGACAACCCAGGACCTTCTCCCACCACAGAAGGAGTCTCTCTCCCCAGGCCTTTTCTGTCTCCCGCACTTCCTGCGCGCCTTCATCTCCAGTCCTTTTATAGTCTGCTCCTAGTTAATGGGACCTTTCAGGCAGCGACACAGAGGCCATTACATTAGCATGCACTTCTATGCATCTTTTAAAAGAGGCCACAGCTCTTGAAGTAGATGTATCATTAGAAGAACCCCCTCGCGACTCCCACACACATAAACCAACACCACTCTCCCTCGAATCGATTTCACTAAATTTAGAAAGAAAATACAGGGGCACATTTTTTTCCCCTCTGCTCATGAATCTCGGTTTTAAACACCCATGCCTTTTAACCTGTAAACAAAGGAACAGGGAGAAGCTGTGCATTAGGAATGATGAGAGGTGATCTTGACCTGACCACCTCCATCACTAAGGGAGAGGGGCGGTCAGAGGCAGGGCCCTGCTCCTCCTTCCAAGGTGTTCTTCATGGGCTTGAAAGGAGTAACGTCATTAACAGGCCACATTTGCAGGCTGGCAGCAGGCTGTCCCACCACAAGCACGAGAGATGACTAGCTTATTTGAAGGGGAGAAAATGTGGTGCCCAGAGTTGGTTAGCTGGACCGCCAAAGGCGCATGCTGGTCTTCCAAAGAAAACGGGGTGCTTGTATGCTCTTCAAAGTCCTTTTTATCAGCTGGGGGCTGGAGGAGAGGAAATGTATGCTTCCATCCAAAGGAAGACTACTATCAAAGGCTGGCTCTGGAATCATCACACTGTACACCAGAATCTCAGGTGAACATCTGCAGTAGAGGAGGGAAGAAGACCAAGGGCTTAAAACCCTGTAGCAGAATGGAGGCGGCGGCAGTGATGGGGCTCCAGTTTTCAGCTTGGGCTGTTTGATGACCTGGAGAGAGAATCCAGCAGGAGAACCACACTGGGGAAGAAAAGCAATGAGTTCAATCCTTCCCAGAGCAGCAGGAGTGAGGTACCAGGACTGCAAATGGCTCCTGCCGATAAAGGCACTTAGGCCATTAGGACCAGCAACCTGGGTGTGAATCCCCACATGGTGGAAAGACAGAGAGGTGTGTTCCATCCTTTCTTTCTCTTCCCTTCTCCTCTCCTCCCCCCTCCCCTCTCCTCCCCTCTCCTCTTCTCCCCTCCTCTCTCCTCCCCTCCCCTCCCCTCCCCTCTCCTCCCCTCCCCTCCTCTCTCCTCCCCTCCCCTCCCCTCCCATCCTCTCTCCTCCCCTCCCCTCCCCTCCCCTCTCCTCCCCTCCCATCCTCTCTCCTCTTCTCTCCTCCCCTCCCCTCCCCTCTCTTCCCTTCCCCTCTTCACCTTCCCTTTCCTCCCCTCCTCTTCTCTCCTTTCCCCATCCTCCCCTCCTTTCCCCTCCTCTTCTCTGCTCCCATATAGCAAAAAAAAAAAAAAAAAAAAAAAAAAAACACACAAAAGTTAGTGTATGATTCTGCTTCTGTATTTATTATTCCATCAACAGTACTATTTATGCTTATGAGGCAGGCAAGCAGAGGAGAGGGTTTGGTAGCCTGGGACTCCCATTTGCTTTTTTTAAACATACATACATACACACACACACACACATACACACTGCCCTTGGTACCCTAATTCCTTCACTTGAGTGCACCACACACACATCCCCCTCTCCAAGCAATGCAGTCACAAAGCTGAGAACCCTCTCTCCCGACACCGATCTGGCCACCAGCACTCCCAGCTCCTAACAATGGTATTAGTTTCCCTGCCCCAGGAATGATAAAATTTAGACAGTTTCTGTTCAAGTGTATTCTCAGCATATTCGGATAGATAGACTAGAAGGGTGTGCCTGACCTGAACTAGTTTGGGGCATCTCTGTAGGAAGGCAAAACTGTTTCCTCTAGTTGCCTTTTAGGGTGACTATTACCCCTGTTTACTCTTTACCTCTGTGCACAATTAGGCATGCATCTGATCAAACTCTGATGCCCTGTAGAAAGGGAGAGACATGGTAGGAGAAAGAAGTGTGCGATGTAATCTAGCAGTCAGAGCAGAGAGACACCCAAGTTTGGTCTCCTAGAAACCAGATCCTCCCTCGAGCCCCAAACCATGATCAGGACCCTTGAGAGTCTTCACTCACATTACCCACAAGCAATCCTGAGAGATTCATCCGTCTCTCTTGAATCTGTACTAATTGCCTAAATCCAAATAAAATTTTCTTGCTTCTTTTGAAATATCCGAGAGAGCCCTTATTTTGTTTCTTCGGTTAACAGGTCGAGAATCTGGAAACATCTGGCCCAGGCCTGGAAATATGAGTTACACTCCTGTTCTGGTCAGAGCACAAATTTAAGTTTTCTAGATAGGGTCTCATGAATTCCACTCAAACTCCTGAGGTAACCTAGGACGACCTTAAGCTTCCGATCTTCCTGCTTCCCTCTCAGGAATGCATGCTGGGATGCCTCAGTAGTGCATGCTGGGATCCTCAGTAGTGCATGCTGGGATGTCTCAGTAGAGCATGCTGGGATGCCATGCCTAGTTTTACAAAGTACTGGAGCTCTCAAAGCTAGGACTTCATGCATGCGAGGCAAGCATACAGCACCCATTCTAAAAACGTTTTCAAATGCTTCAAGTGTTTTCGAGTGCAAAGCTTTATGGGTAATGGCTAATGGAGTTAGCAGCTCGGCGATGTTGAGATATCAACATTGCACTAATGAGACAGGACTCTGTCTGCCTAGAGTGGACACAGGAGATGCACAGCTCTGATTAGACAAGCTTCCTGCCTGGGGCAGAGATCGGCAACGTTCACTCAAGCATGGGAACAAATCAATTCAGACATAATAGAGCCAAGGAATTTGATTGGGAATGTTTGGGGCCAGGGAACAGGATGAAGTGACTGGGGAGGACAGGGCAAGGGCGGGGCCTCACCTGATGCAGGGTAGGGTGTGCTTTGGCTCTGATTGGTAAGAGCGGGTGAGCAGCGAGACAGGTGATTCCAGTTTGGCAATAGCAATTGGCTGGGCCAGCGAGAAAATGTAAGAGGTCAAGCAGAGAGAAGCCAGCTGAAGAAAACAGGATGACCAGTGAAGCTTAAGGATAACAGAGCTGTCAGAGTAAAATACGGGGTTCAGGGAGGAGGGCCATCCCATATGTACAAAGCCAGTTTTAAACTTAGCGGAGAACCGGGCATTTTAAAGGGCACGCCGGCGGAGGCGGAAGCAATCAGCTCCCTCAGTCAAAAGCACTAAGAGGGCTCTACCGCAGATCTGAACGGTTTATAGCACCCAGCGAAGAGACACTAAGTGCTTGTTGCCGCAAATGAGAACAACTGTAATACGACTACCGCTACGAAAGGAAATTATACTAATTTGGATTTAATCCCCACCTGACTCGTATCTGAAGTAACATTACAAAAAGAAACTTGGAAAAAAGGAGAACTTCCGTTTGCTGAAAGAATCAGCCCGTTGGCTGCTCATAAGTCATGGATATTTTGGATCATTTAGCAGGCAAAACTTCCTCTCAGTGGCCCTAGGGACCTGAGAGGCAAACCTGGAAGAAACGTAGACAATGTTGCCTGGGTACAAGGTCAACTTGTCATAGACTCAATTCTGTGAGATGAGAGTTTTTGGAGAATTTAATTCTTCGACTTAATTGCATGCAATATTCATCGGTGGATTTATTTTAAATATACCACTGCATCTACACAAGAATGCCTCAGTCTATGAATATATGTATGAAATGAAGACGAATGTACAAGAAACACCTGAAGGATTCAACTCAGTTAACTACTCCATTCAGCAGGGGTTGGACTGAAGGAAGGTAGCCCCCAGAAGGAACAAACACACTTCAGAGGGAAAAGGAATTCCTAACAGGATGGGGTCTTGAAAGAACAGAGACCATGGCCTTCGAGTCAGCTCATTCATGACTGCCGATATCCAGTCTGGTCAGATGGCATGGAGAGGGGCCCGCTTCCAGCTTGCATTTATCCAGTATAAAGTACTCTGCCGAGTACTTCAAATTAACAGGAAGCCAGGCGGATCCCCATTCATTTTTACCTCTGTACCAATTTCCTGTCTTCTTTCTAAGTTATAAAGCATGTTTGTGTGGCCAAGAAGACCCCATAGCTATGGCAGGCATATGTAATCCTCAAGGCTGAAAAAGTCATACAACTTCATCTGTGGCAAATGGCTTTGATCTAGACATCTTCCTTTGCACGTTTTGACCTCACAATGCCGTTCCCTATTCAAGCTCAGGTGGCAGCTACTCAGGCAGAGGATAAAATGGCCCCTCAAACTCTAATGAAGTGAGAATCTCTACTACCTGGACATTTGAAATAATAACGGCAGCAAGGATCGTAATAAGGAGCTATTGATACTGATCGCCCACTGAAGCACACGTGAAGGACTCTTAATCTCCAAAGTCATTATTTCAAATAGAAAAGAATGAAGGTTATTCTTATTAAGGGACAATAATTAGCTTTGGATTCGGGGCGGTGGCATTTAGTTACTAATGAGATTGCGGAGTCGCAGCGGCTCTCTAAGGTTAATCTGTGGAGGCAGATCTGTGTCTAAGAACTAATGTGAGAGGTGGAATCAGAGGAAGAGCATTTGTCCTAGACGAGACAGGAAAGGTACCCGCCACAGCAATGGCGGGAAGCGCTGCACTCTTAATGGGGTATATGTAAAATTTTTCCTAGCTGATTGGTTGACATTTTTCTTGCCGGTAATGTTATTACTCACCTTGTAAAATGAATTCATCACACACCAGGGCATAGGATTAAGTCTGAAATGCCTAAGATTTCTCAGACTGCAGGGAAATTGGTTTACCTACTGGGTTGGTACCAAGAAGCAGCAGGGCTGGCACAAGAGCCCTGAGAACCAAATTTAGCCCCAGGGAAGGAGTGAGAGGCGGGGGAAGCTTCAGGCACTGGGCCCCCTCTTGTCCTGCACTCCTGCGAACATGAGGACTCAAACATCCAGCCCCACCCCACACATGTTTCAAAATTCAACACATCCCGCCAGTTTTCTTTAAACAAAAGGCATAGATAAAAGATAGAAGACATCTTTCAAAATTGAAAAAAAAAAAAAAGCTTCCCAGAAAAGTCCAGGACGCCAATTACAATTAGACTAGCGTACAAGAATTATTCCTTTAATATCAGGAGCTCCCAAGCTCTGCGTGAGCTTTACTCCCACGAAACATTCTTAGCTTTCTGAAACTCCAATGTTCCTGGGTATCTGTATTGATAATTGTAAAAATGCGGTAGAGCAGAGTCCTCGGAAATATAAAACAAGTCCTCCGAGAGCGAGGGGAAGCAAAAGGAAGGAAAACTGAAGACTAAACAGCTGGTTCACACTGGATGCTTCCTGCCATGTGATGCTGGCCCACAGGGATGGAGACTGCTACCATCCATGCAAATCTCTGAGGTTCCCCCTCCCTCCCTCCCTCCCTCCCTCCCTCCCTCCCTCCCTCCCTCCCTCCCTCTCTTCTTTTCTTGTCTCTCTGCTAGGCCATGCTGGAAGTGTACGTTTTTAGTGTCAGAGAGCACCCTGCTGATAAAATAAATAAATAAATAAATAAATAAGTAAAACTCTTCTCTAACAAAACAGGCTGTGCTAGTTCAAAAGATGGATGGCCTGTGAGGTCATTTGCACCAGAGGTTCTGAGTAGGTGATCTCATACAGAGAAACCAGAGGAAGTGGAAAGGCATGGGGGAGGGGGAGTGTAGCTTCTATTATACAAATGAAAGGAGATGAACAGATTAGGTATGGTATGGCAGAACACAGCTGAGCCATACGTCTTACAATGGTCAAGATGTATAAAATAAATAATAAATATAGAAGATTGCAGTCACAAAGGAAGAAACACACAACCAAAAGTGTCAAAGGATAAATACGGGATCATATCACCATACATACATTCTGGCATTAAATTCTGGGCTCTGCTTTTTCTCACTTTAAACCATTCTAGAAGTTTAGTCACTCTGACAAAACTTCCAGTTTCCATGGCTAGCTAGGGCACTTGGGTCCTGTCACTTGAGCACATAGCCTTCCTAGGATAAATCTTTGATAGCCTGCTGAAATAAAGTTAACACAGTCATGTTCGGTTCATCTTCATTGAAACCTCAAGCATGAGAAAGAACACTTACTGAGTGTAATCAGAAGGCAGGGCGACTCTGTCCCGCAAGAGAATCTCACTCTAAATGATGAAAAGAATCTTAGCAGGAGGGACTCTGTCAAACCCTGCTAATGAAGTGCCCGAGAACTCCTGGCACTGGACAGGCCCCTAGCAGACCTGTTACAGTGAGCAGCTCGGGATGCAGACTCTGATTAAAGCCCACTCTGGCTCTTACTCTACCCCTCTACCCTGTAGCCTGTCAACATCTCTTAAATCGGTCTTCCTCACAAACTATGCAGCACCCATTGCTGATGGATGCCAAGGCTTGGCTCACTGCCTCTCTAGCCTGAAGGGAACATTTCTCCTGTGCTCCCTGCAAGAAGTGTTGGGGGGGGGGGAGGACCTTCAAAAACAACCTCTCTGAGTAAAGTATTTAGATATGACAGGGGTTAACAGATCATAAGGTGACCACCATTGAAAAAAATAATTTTTCTTAGAGGCAGTGGTGTGTTTACTACCCTGGCCATGATCGTGGCATCCCAAGCATATATGTACATATCCAAATTCACGCTCTTGTATATGTTAAACAGGCATTCTTCATCTATCAGTTCTACCTCAAAGAAGCTGTTCTTAATATATATATATATATATGTATATATATATATATATATATATATATATATACATATATATATAGTTGATTCTACTCATGGTACCCGGGAGCGGGACTCAGTTCCACATGAGAGGGTACTGTATGGAGACTCATTAGAGTCCATCACAAGGTAGTAGAAAGAAGATCCTGGTAGGGCAAGATCAAGGAGCCATGGCTCTGCTTTAAACAGAAAGGGCTGAAGGAGGCGCAGGGCTGGCTGCTCTGAACAACCCCAGTGGAGGGGGCCTCTTGTGGCCTGCTCCTGCCTTAACTTGGCAGGTAGCTAGTGGTCCACAGCATAAGCCCATTGTGGGGAAGGGTGGTTCTGTGGTTGTCAGCTACTCCTAGTGGAGTTGAGGCAGCCTCTTTCCAAGGACACAAACTTAGGTCAAGACGATATCTTAAAGCTAGATCCCATACTCCAGCGTGGGTGCTGCTTCCACGCGCTTCCTAAGCCTACCAGGTACCCTGGCTGGCCTTGAACTCACTCTGTCGATCGGGATGGCCTCTCACTCTGCCTCCTGAGTGCTGGGAATAAAGCCATGTACCACCACACTTTGTATACCTTTTTCTTTTTTCAGGAAGAAGTGCTTCCTAAGGAGAAAAAAAGAAGTTTTCAGGGACTCCTCCCAAACATGTTAAAGCAATTCCGGTTACATGATTCAATTAATTTGGTGAAGTGTATAATATTACCTAATTTTACTTAATGTTGCTTTCCGTTGTAATACCGCCTTGCAGCACCGTGAAAGCTTCCGTAAAATAGTTGAGTTTATTTCTTTTCATTGACAGCTGAAATTTGGTTATTGAGCCTCACAATGAAAATGTTCTATTGACAAGCCCTGTTCCTATCAGACGGCCCAGGTTTGCTTTAGAATGCTGCCACACCCTCCCAAGTCCCAATGGTGGCATGCTTAAAACCCACATCAAGATAAAAAAAAAATCTATGACATTTGAATCCCAGAAATAAAATAAGAATACCTGTTTTAATTACTCTTTTTTTTGATGCATTATCCTTGTTTTAGAGCCAATGTTTATTTAACAAATAGCAAAAGGGGGTTGAGTTTCCTTGAACCTCAGATTTACTGCAACTTTTACTCATTAACCTGGAAATCTTGATTTATGTTACAAGGAGGGAAAATAGTCATAAGTGATATGAATTGCACCACACATGACTTTCAAAAGCCATTATGCCAACATCGTATTAAATCAGTATTAATGGGGCCTTATGCAAAGACACAAAGCCGAGTTAGAGACAAAGTTCTTTTATGAAAGAGGAATCCCTCCCGCATTTCAGCTAGACAGAGATTCGGGACTTTAACAGGAGGTTACTGGGCTCTGATAGACTCTGTGTTTGACCTTGGGGAGCAGAACAGGAAACAGCAAGGGCAGTGGGTGTTTCTGCTTGTGGGATGTCCACCGTTCAAGGAGATAACCCACCCTCAAACAAGTTTCCTGCGGCTGGGAAGAGTCTACGGCGGAAGTGTAAGGGGGTGCTGGGGGACACAGATGGGAATCACAATAGAACCTAAGGTCACAGAAGTCCATGTGGACGAGATGTCATCTGTTACGATCAAAGAATTAAGCAGATAAACATTTTTTTAAGTTCCATTTCAGTGTAATTAACCAAACATTTAAATAAACAATCAGACCGTTGCCCTTTCCCATGAACAACTTTCCGCCTGGCTCTTTGAATACATTTAAGTGGCACTTCAATATTAATATTCTTTGAAGCTTTTAGAGTGAACAAAGAACACTTGGATCGAGTCAACTCATCAGTGCTCCAGGCCCATTACCACCTCCATTAACCCCCACAAGGCTGAGGAAATCTCGCAGCCTTTGCAGTTCCAAGTCTACACTATGGGATCTCTCCACAGACAGAGCCTCATGTTTGGTTTCTGTATCTTCCTAGTCTGCCATACCATGGGCTTTCACGTGCCTCATTTCCTGCAAATCCGATGCGTTCTGTGACATATACACAAATTCTTCTTTTTTGTTACTTTTCTATTGCTGTGACAAAACACTGTGAGCATGGTAACATGTAAGAGAAAGGATTTAATCTGGGAGCTCAAGGTTGCCCAGGGTTAGAGTCCATGACCATCGCAGTGGGGACCATGGCAGCAGGCAGATCAGAACGGCACTGGGGAAATAGATGAGAACTTACACACTATTCACAAGCTCTAAGCAGAGAGAGCTAACGGGCAGTGGGGTTGGCTTTTGAAACCTCATAGCCCACCTCCAGGGACACACCTGTAGTGAGAATTTTGGTTTCTTTAAAGATAAACTACAGAAAAATAAGAATATGTTTTTATTTTAATCTCAGGCATGGGATATGGGGCTGCTTCAGTCTGTCCTCAGCAGCTGACTATGATTTGCCTCATGCTCTAGCAGGTGTGAGATTTTGCCATCTGCAGATAGTTTCTGCGAGTGTGTGGTGTTTGGAATTCTGGGGACTATTCAGAGGGATGTATAAACTTCTAGGGCCCGAGAAGGGAGGGATTGTTGGTTGTTGGCTGCTGATTGCAGTTTGTTAAGTAGTCCTACACAAAGAAGAAACAACAAAAGATGAAATTCGGCACCTTGATGATAGAGATCAAATCTACACCAAGGAACTCGATGCCCTTAAAAATCAGAAAGTAGGCTAATGACGACATCACTCTCTCTTCCCTCTATCCTTTTCCTCTCCTGTCTAGTCTTAGGGGGTTGGCAGAGTGGAAGAAGATAGAGAAGGGTGGAAGAGGAAGAACCTACAAAATAACAGAAGACCAACTGTAGACACTCCCCTCAACAATCCCACACTCCTTCCCAATCCTTCCCAAACAGTTCCACCAGCTGGGGTCCAGGCGTGATGTGAGCCTATAGGAGCCACTCTCAGTCAAACGACTGTGTCAGCACAGGGATCCAGGACATTTAATGTCTAAGACACTCATGCACTCTGAATTAACAGACCTACCTCCTCTCCCAAGAGTGAACTCTCTCTACCTTGGATGGGACGACAGTGCTCATTTCAGGGCTGGGATCCCTGATACTTGCCTCTTCTCCTGCTCAGGAGAGCTACTTCTGCACCCAGCCATTCCTGACACTTCCCAGGAAGCTCATCTCCCATCCACTCTTTCTCCACGATGCTTTTACGGGTTACTCCATTTACACCGATTCTTTTCTCTAAAGACCTGCTGTGCCACTTATTTTATGTGTATGCGCTGCTGTGCCACTTATTTTATGTGTATGCGTACACTGTAGCTGTCTTCAGACACACCAGGAGAGGGCACCAGATCTCATCACAGATGGTTGTGAGCCACCATGTGGTTGTTGGGAATTGAACTCAGGACTTTTGGAAGAACAGTCAGGGCTCTTAACTGCTGAGCCATCTCTCTGGCCTGTGCCACTTACTTTAAAAACCTTCTTTTTATTTTTTTAAGGCTGGAGCTTGGGTCATTTTATTTCTCTAAATGACCTTGCAAATTCTGCAAGCTTGTAAAATTCCTTGGAGCGCTGCCCCCCACCCAACCTTACCCTTTGCTCTGAAGAAATCCCTATGAGTTCTTGAATCGGATGAAAAGAAAGATGTAATTGCTATCAGGTGAGTGTGGGGAACATAAGTGAGGTGACTCGGGAACCAGTGCTCTGGTGAGAGGGGAAAACACCCCGAAAGTCTCAGTCCATGTCTTTATTTTTAGAGATGAGGTATTTCTTGCTGTCAAGTGTTGTGTAATGAGAGTGCACTTGGTGGACACCTTCAGCTTCCCACTGGACAACAACACTGACCTAATTCCTTAGGCTTTCTGCTCCACAGTTCCCCCAAACCATTCTTCATCAAAGTGAAGAGTGGGCCATTGTGCACTCTACATGCTGTCGTCAGGAACAGGGGAACAGCGTGGGAGAAACTACTCAGAGAACGGCAGGGTGAGACAAAAGGGGAGAGGAACGCCATTGCAAGTCCATTAATGAACACTGAACTTAACGAGCCACCGTAGCACACAGCCACCCGTTGAACGTTCCAACCTTTGGGAAAGTCAACTAACAGCTCTCTGGCTCATCATCAGATGACTTTTTCTCATGAATCTGGGTCTGGGATCATGCAGTGCATACTGGATTCTCGAGGTATTAGAATGCTTCTGCATGGGGGCGCAGGCCTTCCCATCATCCCTGCACTGAGGAGGCGGGGGTGGGGAGTGGGGGAAGGCAAGCAGATCTGAGGGCTTCAGACTAGACTGGTCCACAATGTGGTTTTAGGACAGCCAGCCTGACAAAGGAAGAATCAACCTCAAAACAAAACAAAACAAAACAACAAACAGAAATGTTTGTGGATTTACAGTAACAACAGCCCTCGATTGTCTGGCTTATTTAATGTGCCACCACATTTGTATATTTTTCTGGTTGTAAAGGGTTTATCTTCTTCTTTTTCTTCTTCTTCTTCTTCTTCTTCTTCTTCTTCACACTCAATGGATCAAAATTTCTACTTTGGAATCACAGATCTTTGGTAACAATGGCTTGCTTTGAGGAACGGATGTGGTATAAACAGGTGAAACATTTTCAGACAAATCAAAGGCCATTCTTCCCCACACTTGAGGCATTGTGGCGCACTTAGGATGACCACCACATCGGAAATGTCCCCTCAGGTGTGAATGAGTAGAAATGCTCTGTTAGCTCTTTGTTGCTTAAATATATATAACAAGGGGCATCCAAAGACGGGCAGGTGCACTCTGCCTCATGCTGCGGGCTGTTGGGCTGTTGGGTTTTCTCAGGGTTTCAGCCTGTGAGGAACTGGGGGTCCTTGTGGGCTCATGGCAGGGAGGTCCTTGTAGAGGAAAACTGCTCCCTTCATGGTGGTCAGGAAGCCAAGAGCTCGCTCGCTCTCCTCACAGAGGTTTTCCTGTGAGGCTCATCAAGCTATGAATCTGCGGGCAGATGAGCTCACTCCTGAGGTCAGAGCCATCCCAAGCCTGCCTCTGGACGATGCTGCATCCGGAACCAATGCTTAAGACCCAAACCACTTACCTAGAAATTCATAATACACCTTTAAAATGTATTTATATCCAAATAGGTATACAGCATGCAAATATACGGGATATATGTGGGTCTGTGTGCGATATACATATAAAACACTTTCCTAACAGGACAACTCATATTCCTTCTGTACACACTTAAATGTTCCTGACATTCATGTCCTAGTAACTCCCTTCGGATGACAACTTACTCTTTGGTCTTATTTAATCTGCAGTTCCTTTCCCTTTTATATTTAACATTTTTGAGACTTGATTTACTTAGCAATTACTAACATAGGGGAGATAGCCAGCGTGTGCGATGCCTGAGAACTTCTATTGATTAACTTATTTCAATGGCCTCGCTGCTACAGAGCAATTTGAATGGAATCTCCTCACACAGTAAGCTCTGCTTGAGTGATGGCTCCTTCCCTCCCTCCATTTCAATGGCTTCTCATGAGGAATGAAAGAGAAGGGGGCAGTGAGCTGGCTAGGCAGGGAAAGGTGCCTGCCTTCAAGCCTGAGGACCCGAGTTCAATCCCCAGGACCTACAAGGTAGAAGGAAAGAACGAACTCTGGCT